>NC_141545.1:32375602-32528102 GCF_021556685.1 Rattus norvegicus
AACCCTTTATTTCTTAAGTTGCTTTTGCCGGGGCATTTTATCACAGCAATAGAAACAACAACAACAAACAATATTCCACCCTAAAACACTTTGTAAGAAGGAAGATGTATGACCTACAGTTACTAAACCCCAATTGCTGAAGAGACAGGAGCTGTGAACTAGACTGTGGGTAATATGTGTTTACTGGTGTTTGCTGTTGCCTCCTGGTTTCCTATCAGTTGCGCTAGAATACAGAATACTTGCCCTTCTTGTTACCAAGAGAAGTAACATCAACCAATTGAATCCAACCTGACAGACTTCGTTTACACAACACTGAGTAGAATATAGTGCATAGGCTTGTACACACTGAGAACTTAGCAAAAAAGGCTTCTATTTTCGAAGTGTTCTAGGAAGAGTTATAGAACTGTAAAATCCGCATTCAAACGGATATAAAATAGATACTTACTGCTATTCAAATTAGGGAAAGTAAGCTATGAACACAGTGTTTGCCTGCTTGGCGGTTGAGCTGGCCTTTCAAAATGCATGATGTCCTTGTTCTGTTGTTCATTTAGAGACTTCTGGGTATATGTCATTCACAATGTTCTATACTTGTTTTGCTTATTCGAGATAATATTTAGAGACATCAACCCTTGAGAAAGAGGAAAATCATTTAGAATTTCTCTTTTTTTAAAGGTTTGTTTTATTTTTAATTATGTGGGAGTATATGCATGTGAGTAGTTTCCACAGAGGCCATATCCCTCTGCAGCTGGAGTTACAGGCAATCATGAACTGCCTGGTGTCGATGCTGGGAACTGAATTGGGGTCTCCCGTGAGACAGTATGTTCTCATAATCAATGAGCCACCTCTCCATCTCCTAGAATGGCTTCTGGTATAATTCAGCTTGTGACAAATTCTCTAATTTTGTTCGCTCAAGATATCTTTGTTTTGCTTTCATAGTTGATGGATTATTTTGCTATATGCAGAAGTCATTTAGGGCTTTTAAAGATATCATTATACTGTCTTCTGGCTTCCATAGCTTCTGACAAGAAATTTGCTGTTATCTCTGTTACTGTTCCTCTGTATGTAACATGTCACTTCTCCCCTTCTAATGTCAAGAAGTTAAGATGGGTTATCTTAATATTTATCCAGCTTGGGTTTTGTTGATCTTGTACCTATCAATTTGATGTTCAACAAACATGGAGGGTGTAGGTAGGTTTCTTCTTCCTCTTTGCATAATTCTTTCCCCTTTTCCCCCGGGGGCTCCAGTAGTAGCGTGTATATGATTTGATTGGCATCATCACACAGGCAGACCTATGAAGCTCTGTTAATTTCTCATAAGTTTCTCCTTCCTTCGTTCCTTCGTTCCTTCCTTCCTTCCTTCCTCCCTCCCTCCCTTTCTCTCCCTCTTTCTCCCTCTTCCTCCCTCCCTCTCCCTCCCTCCCTCTCTCCCTTCCTCCCTCTCCCTCCCTCTCTCGCTCTCTTGCCCCTTCCTTCCTTCCTTCCTTCCTTCCTTCCTTTCTTTCTTTCTTTCTTTTTCTCTTTCTTTCTTTCTTTTTCTCTCTCTCTCTTTCTTTCTTTCTTTCTTGTGACAGTTTCTACTGACTATCCTGACTTTTGTTGACTAGTTTGCTAGCACCCATCTGTTATTAATCTTGTCTAGTTAGTGTTTGCTTCATTTCTAGAATTCTTATTTGTTTATCTTGCATGGTTACTAATTTTGAGGTTGAGATGTCTCATCTCTTCATTCATTCATCTTGTACGTAGTTTTTCATTAAAAATACCATGAGTTGGGCTGGGGAGACGGCTTAGTGCAGGGGTTCTCAACTTTCCCTACGCTGTGACCCTTTATTACCATACCTTATGTGGTGACCCCCAACCATAACATTATTTTTGTTGCTACCTCATAGCTGTAACTTTGCTAGCATTGTGAATCATAATGTAAATATCCGATATGCAGGCTATCTGATATGTGGCCCCTATGAAAGGGTCATTCAATTGCCAAAGGGATGATGACACACAGGTTGAGAACCACTGGCTTAGTGAGCAAAAAGAAAAGCACTTGCCTTTCTTTTTTTTTTTTTGGTTCTTTTTTTCGGAGCTGGGGACCGAACCCAGGGCCTTGCGCTTCCTAGGTAAGCGCTCTACCACTGAGCTAAATCCCCAGCCCCAGCACTTGCCTTTCTAGTGACAGGATCTAGGTTTGAATCTCCAGAACTCATGTAAGGCCAGTGTTAGTACTATGTGTAATCCCTATGGTGAGATGGGAGGAGGTAGAGACAGAGGAACCCCCAGAAACTTGATTTTTGATCAATCGTAGGCAATTAAACATGTCTAAGGAAGACTCTGGACTATGTTGTGTTTCTTCCAACCCCATCTTCATTTTAACCGACTGTTAACATGGCTGGACTCACTCTGGACTCATTCTCCTGTAGTACCTGGGCAGCCAACGGCATTGTCACTAATCAAATCATTCTTTACAGCGTCCAGTCACTGTGTCCCCAATACTCTCTGTGGCCTACAACATGTGCGTGTAATGTAGTGACAAGTCAAGGATTTGGGTGGATTTCACATGTGAATTTTGTGAGTTTACCCCATGCGTAGTTACCTCCCACCCTAAGATTTTTCCATCTGTGTCCTTGGCTGTCTTTCTAGCTCCTAAGTTTTCTTCCACTATTTCAAACCAATTAAGGCTTCCTGTCATGCCTAGGTGGACGTGTGCTGTGACAGATCCTCCAGTCAAAAGTTGTTACAAATTCAAAATGTGCGAAGCACACTCGTTATGACTTTGACCTTGCGAAGAGAATTTTTAAAAGATTTATTTTTATTATTATTAATTACACTGTGTGTGTGTGTGTGTGTGTGTGTGTGTGTGTGTGTGTGTGTGTGCACTTGAGTGCAGTGCTTAGGAGGCCAAGAGAAGCATTAGGCTCCTGGATCCAGAGTTAAAAGCAGCAGTGAGCCATCTGACCAGGGTGCTGTAATCAAACTCAGATCTCCTGCAAGAGCAGCATATACTCTTAACCAATGGGTCATTTCTTCAGCTCCAGGAGATACTCTATGCATAGGGATATTTGAAAGGACATGGATGATTATATATAAGAGAGAGAGAGGGGAAGGAAAGGAAGCATCGTGTGAAATCTCTCTGTGTGTATGTGTGATGTGTATGTATGTGTTCCTCTATGGTGTGTGTGTGTGTGTGTGTGTGTGTGTGTGTGTACACATATTACTTCATGTATGTGAACATGCATGTGGAAGATGAAGATTGACATCAGATATCTGCTTCAGTTGTTCTCTTTATCTATCTATCTTATCTATCTATCTATCTACCTATCTGTCTGTCTGTCTGTCTATCTCTCTCTCTATCTATCTATCTATCTATCTATCTATCTATCTATCTATCTATCTATCATCTATTATTTAACATCCATCCATTCATCCATCCATCCATCCATCCATCCATCCATCCATCCATCCATCCATTTTCCTACCTACCTACCTAGTTAACATTTATCCATCATCTATCTATAAATAGGGCCTCTTACTGATCACGGAGCTCATCGATTTGGCCAGACACGATCACCACCCAGGGATGTGCCCCTTTCCACATCCCCAGAACTGGATACAAGTTTGTGCTGCAGTGTTTGGCATTTTTTGTGGGTTCTATGGTATGGAACTCGGGTCTGTGTGCTTTGTGATACACATTTTACTGGCTGCATCATCTCCCCAGCCCATGGGAAACTCTCTTTATCCCTTTATACATTCAACTGAATGCCCCTGTGATTGGGGGGGACCTAGCATACAGTGAGCTTCTTGTGGTTTGGGTGTGACTTGGCCCCCCCAAAGGCTTATGCCCTTTGAAGCAGGTGCAGTGAACTGTGGAGGTGCTGCTGTCTGAGGGGGTGGGGTCAAGTGGGCAGTGATTAAGTCATGACTACTTGAAAGGATTAAACCTGTTTTAGGATTTTTAGATCTGGTAGAAGGGGCTTAATTTCTTACAGTGGGGGCTGTTGTAGAACAGCAAGCTCGACTCTTCCTCAGAGCAGCCTTCTGCTGTTCTTGTTGCATGGCTTACCTTTCTCTGTTGCTATGTCTCTCTCTCTCTGTCTCTCTCTCTGTCTCTCTTGTCTCTCTCTGTCTCTCTCTCTTGTCTTTTTCTGTTTCTGTCTCTCTCTGCCTCTCTCTCTGTCTCTCTCTGTCTCTGTCTCTGTCTCTGTCTCTGTCTCTGTCTCTGTCTCTCTCTCTCTCTCTCTCTCTCTCCCCTTTGTCTCCTCACACATAGAAACACTCACCAAGGACCAAACATATGGGATCACCCAAACTGAGACTTAATCTTCTCCCTCTTCTTTTCAATTTAATTTAACTTTGATAGATATGAGTGTTTTGCCTGCATATCTGCCCAGGAGAGGGCATTGAATTCCATTGAGCCAGAGCTACAGATGGTTGTGAGCTGGCATGTGGGTGTCGGAAACCAAACCCAGTTCCTCTGTAAGAACAACAAGTGGTCTAACTGGTGAGTGATATCTCTCTCTCTCTCTCTCTCTCTCTCTCTCTCTCTCTCTCTCTCTCTCTCTCTCTTTCCCCCATTTTTATTAAATTGGGTATTTCTTATTTACATTTTAAATGAGATTCCCTTTCCCGGTTTCCAGGCAAACAACCCCTAACCCCTACCTCTCCCCCTTCTATATGGGTGTTCCCCTCCCCATCCTCCCACCATTACCACCCTCCCCACAAGAATCCCATTCACTGGGGGTCCAAGGGCTTCCCCTTCTACTGGTGCCCTTACTAGGCTATTCATTGCTACCTATGCAGTTGAAGCCCAGGGTCAGTCCATGTACAGTCTTTGGGTAGTGGCTTAGTCCCTGGAAGCTCTGGTTGCTTGGCATTGTTGTTTATATGAGGTCTCAAGCCCCTTCAAGCTCTTCCAGTCCTTTCTCTGATTCCTTCAATGGAGGTCCTGTTCTCAGTTTGGTGGTTTGCTGCTAGCCTTCGCCTATGTATTGGCCGTATTCTGGCTGTGTCTCTCAGGAGAGATCTACATCTGGTTCCTGTCAGCCTGCACTTCTTTGCTTCATCCATCTTATCTAGTTTGGTGGCTGTATATGTATGGGCCACATGCAGGGCAGGCTCTGAATGGGTGTTCCTTCAGCCTGTATTCTCAACTTTGCCTACCTAACCCTCCTAAGGGTATTCTTGTTCCCCTTTTAAAGAAGGAGTGAAGCATCCGCATTTTGGTCATCCTTCTTGAGTTTCATGTGTTCTGTGCATCTAGGGTAATTCGAGCATTTGGGCCAATACACACTTATCAATGAGTGCATACCACATGTATTTTTCTGTGATTGGGTTACCTCACTCAGGATGATATTTTCCAGTTCCATCCACTTGCCTATGAATTTCATAAAGTCATTGTTTTTGATAGCTGAGTAATATTCCATTGTGTAGATGTACCACATTTTCTGTATCCATTCTTCTGTTGAAGGGCATCTGGGTTCTTTCCAGCTTCTGGCTATTATAAATAAGGCTGCTATGAACATAGTGGAGCATGTGTCTTTGATATATGTTGGGGCATCATTTGGGTATATGCCCAAGAGAAGTATAGCTGTGTCCTCAGGTAGTGCAATGTCTAATTTTCTGAGGAACCTCCAGATTGATTTCCAGAATTGTTATACCAGTCTGCAATCCCTCCAACAATGGAGGAGTGTTCCTCTTTCTCCACATCCTCGCCAGCATCTGCTGTCACCTGAGTTTTTGATCTTAGTCATTCTCACTGGTGTGAGGTGAAATCTCAGGGTTGTTTTGATTTGCATTTCCCTTATGACTAAAGATGTTGAACATTTCTTTAGGTGTTTCTCAGCCATTCGGCATTCCTCAGCTGTGAATTGTTTGTTTAGCTCTGAACTCCATTTTTTAATAGGGTTATTTGTCTCCCTGCGGTCTAACTTTTTGAGTTCTTTGTATATTTTAGATATAAAGCCTCTATCAGCTGTAGGATTGGTAAAGATCTTTTCCCAATCTGTTGGTTGCCGTTTTGTCCTAAAAAGAGTGTCCTTTGCCTTACAGAAGCTTTGTAGTTTCATGAGATCCCATTTGTTGATTCTTGATCTTAGAGCATTAGTGTTTTGTTCAGGACATTATCCCCAGTGCCCATGTGTTCGAGATTCTTCCCCACTTTTTCTTCTATTAGTTTGAGTGTATCAGGTTTGATGTGGAGGTCCTTGATCCACTTGGACTTAAGCTTTGTACAGGGTGATAAGAATGGATCAATCTGCATTCTTCTACATGCTGACCTTCAGTTTAACCAGCACCATTTGCTGAAAATGCTATCTTTTTTCCATTGGATGGTTTTGGCTCCTTTGTCAGAAATCAAGTGACCATAGGTATGTGGGTTCATTTCTGTGTCTTCAATTCTATTCCACTGGTCTATCTGTCTGTCTCTGTACCAATACCATACAGTTTTTTTTTTTTTATCACTATTGCTCTGTAATACTGCTTGAGTTCAGGGATAGTGATTCCCCCTGGAAGTCCTTTTATTGTTGAAGATAGCTTTAGCTATCCTGGGTTTTTTGTTATTCCAGATTAATTTGCAAATTGTTCTGTCTAACTCTATTAAGAATTGGATTGGAATTTTGATGGGAATTGCATTCAATCTGTAGATCACTTTTGGTAAAATGGCCATTTTTACTATATTATTCCTGCCAATCCATGAGCATGGGAGATCTTTCCATCTTCTGAGATCGTTAATTTCTTTCTTCAGAGGCTTGAAGTTCTTATCATACAGATCTTTCACTTGCTTGGTTAAAGTCACACCGAGGTATTTTATATTATTTGGGACTATTATGAAGAGTGTTGTTTCCCTAATTTCTTTCTCGGCTGGTCTGTCTTTTGTATAGAGGAAGGCTACTGATTTATTTGAATTAATTTTGTACCCAGCCACTTTGCTGAAGGTGTTTATCAGGTTTAATAGTTCTCTGGTGGAACTTTTGGGATCACTTATATATACTATCATATCATCTGCAAACAGTGATATTTTGACTTCCTCATTTCCAATCTGTATCCTTTTGATCTCCTTTTGTTGTCTGATTGCTCTGGCTAGGAATTCAAGAACTATATTGAATAAGTAGGGAGAGAGTGGGCAGCCTTGTCTAGTCCCTGATTTTAGTGGGATTGCTTCAAGTTTCTCTTCATTTAGTTTAATGTTACCTACTGGTTTGCTGTATATGGCTTTTACTATGTTTAGGTATGGGCCTTGAATTCCTGTTCTTTCCAGGACTTTTATCATGAAGGGGTGTTGAATTTTGTCAAATGCTTTCTCAGCATCTAATGAAATGATCATGTGGTTTTGTTCTTTCAGTTTGTTTATATAGTGGATCACGTTGATGGTTTTCCATATATTAAACCATCCCTGCATGCCTGGGATGAAGCCTACTTGATCATGATGGATGATTGTTTTGATGTGCTCTTGAATTAGGTTTGCAAGAATTTTTTGAGTATTTTTGCGTCGATATTCATAAGGGAAATTGGTCAAGTTATCTTTCTTTGTTGGGTCTTTGTGTGGTTTAGGTATAAGAGTAATTGTGGTTTCATAGAAGGACTTTGGTAGGACTTTTGTTTCAATTTTGTGGAATACTTTGGATAGGATTGGTATGAGGTCGTCTATGAAGTTCTGATAGAATTCTGCACTGAACCCATCTGGACCTGGGCTCTTTTTGTTTGAGACTTTTAACGACTGCTTCTATTTCTTTAGGAGTTATGGGGTTGTTTAAATGGTTTATCTGTTCCTGATTTAACTTTGGTACTTGGTAGCTGTCTAGGAAATTGTTGATTTCCTCCAGATTTTCTAGATTTATCGAATATAGGCTTTTGTAGTAGGATTTGATGATTTTTTGAATTTCCTCTGATTCTGTTGTTTTGTCTTCCTTTTCATTTCTGATTTTGTTAATTTGGACACATTCTCTGTGTCCTCTGGTTAGTCTGGCTAAGGGTTTATCTATCTTGTTGATTTTTCTCAAAGAACCAGCTTTTGGTTCTGTTGATTCTTTGTATAATTCTTTTTGTTTCTACTTGGTTGATTTCAGCTCTGAGTTTGATTATTTCCTGCCTTCTACTCCTCCTGGGTGTATTTGCTTCTTTTTGTTCTAGAGCTTTTAGTCATGCTGTCAAGCTCCTGTTTCTTTCTGCAGGGACTCAGAGCTATGAGTTTTCCTCTTAGCACAGCTTTCATTGTGTCCCATTAGTTTGGGTATGTTGTACCTTCATTTTCATTAAATTCTAAGAAGTCTTTAATTTCTTTATTTCTTCCTTGACCAGGTTATCATTGAGTAGAGCATTGTTCAACTTCTATGTACATGTAGGCCTTCTTTCCTTATTGTTATTGAAGACCAGCTTTAGCCTGTGGTGGTCTGATAGGACGCATGGTGTTATTTCTATCTTTCTTTATCTGTTGAGGCCTGTTTTTTGCCCAATTATACGGTCAATTTTGGAGAAAGTACCATGAGGTGGTGAGAAGAAGGTATATCCTTTTGTTTTAGGATAGAATGTTCTATAAGTATCTGTTAAGTCCATTTGGTTCATAACTTCTGTTAGTCTGTCTATGTCTCTGTTTAATTTCTGTTTCCATGATCTGTCCATTGATAAGAGTGGGGTGTTGAAATCTCCTACTATTATTGTGTGACGTGCAATGTGTGCTTTGAGCTTTAGTAAGGTTTCTTTTATGTATGTAGGTGCCCTTGTATTTGGAGTATAGATATTTAGGATTGAGAGTTCATCTTGGTGGATTTTTCCTTTGATGAATATGAAGTGTCCTTCCTTAGCTTTTTTGTTGACTTTTGGTTGAAAATCAATATTAGATTTATTCAATATTAGAATGGCTACTCCAGCTTGCTTCTTCAGACCATTTGCTTAGAAAGTTGTTTTCCAGCCTTTGTCTCTGAGGTGTGTTTCCTGTAGGCAGCAAAACGCTGGGTCCTCATTACATGTCCAGTTTGTTAATCTGTGTCTTTTTATTGGGGTAATTGAGTCCATTGATATTGAGAGATGTTAAAGAATAGTGATTGTTGCTTCCTGCTATCTTCGTATTTGGAGGTAAGATTATGTTTGTGCTTGTCTTCTCTTTGTTTTGTTGCAAAACAATTAGTTTCTTGCTTTTTCTAGGATGTAGCTTGCCTCCTTGTGTTGGGCTTTATTATTTATTATTCTTTGTAGGGTTGGATTTGTAGAAAGATATTTTGTAAATTTGGTTTTGTCATGGAATATCTTGGTTTCTCCATCTATGTTAATTGAGAATTTTGCTGGATACAGTAACCTGGGCTGGCATTTGTGTTCTCTTAGGGTCTGTATGACATCTGTCCAGGATCTTCTGGCTTTCATAGTCTCTGATGAGAAGTCTGGTGTAATTCCGATAGGTCTGCCTTTATATGTTACTTGACCTTTTCCCCTTACTGCTTTTAATATTCTTTCTTTGTTTTGTGCATTTGGTATTTTGAGTATTATGTGACGGGAGGAGTTTCTTTTTTTTTTTTTTTTCTTCTTTTTTTTGGGGCTGGGGACCGAACCAGGGCCTTGTGCTTGCTAGGCAAGCGCTCTACCACTGAGCTAAATCCCCAACCCTGACAGGAGGAGTTTTTTTTTTTTTTTTTTGGTCCAATTTCTTTGGGCTTCTTGTATGTTTATGGGCATCTCTTTCTTTAAGTTAGGGAACTTTTCTTCTATGACTTTGTTGAAGTTATTTACTGGTCCTTTGAGTTGGGAGTCTTCATTCTCCTCTATATCTATTATCCTTAGGTTTGATCTTCTCATTTTGTCCTGGATTTCCTGTATGTTTTGGGCCAGTAGCTTTTGCCATTATACATTATCTTCGACAGTTGTGTCAATGATTTCTATGGAATCTTCTGCTCCTGAGATTCTCTATTCTGTCTCTTGTATTCTGTTGGTGATGCTTGTATATACGGCTCCTTGTCTCTTCCTTTGGTTTTCTATATCCAAGGTTGTCTCCCTTTGTGCTCTCTTTATTGTTTCTATTTCCATTTTCAATTCCTTCACCTGTTTGATTGTGTTTTCCTGTAATTCTTTCAGGGATTTTTGTGTTCCCTCTATAAGGGCTTCTACTTGTTTACTTGTGTTTTCCTGCATTTCTCTAAGGGAGTTCTTTGTCTTTCTTAAAGTCCTCCATCATCATGATCAAATGTGATTTTAAATCTGGATCTTGCTTTTCTGGTGTGTTTGGATATTCAGTGTTTATTTTGGTGGGAGAATTGGGCTCTGATGATGCCATGTTGTTTGGGTTCCTACGCTTGCCTCTTGCCATCAGGTTGTCCCTGTTGTTACCTTGTTTTGCTATTTCTGACAGAGGCTTGACCGTCCTATAGGCCTGTGTGTTAGGAGTACTGTAGACCTGTTTTCCTGTTTTCTTTCAGCCAGTTATGGGAACAGAGTGTTCTGTTTTCAGGCATGTAGTCATCCTTGTCCACTGGCTTTCATCTGTCCCTGTGGGTGGGAACCAGAAGGGCCTGCCCCTACTTCTCCTGGGTCCCTGTGTGCAGGAGGCCCAGATGGTGCTAGGTGTTTTCCTCTAGAGTCAGAAATGTGGGCAGAAAGTAGTCTCCTCTGTTTTTTTTTTCCTTTTGTTCTTTTTTTCCGGAGCTGGGGACCAAACCCAGGGCCTTGTGTTTCCTAGGCAAGCGCTCTACCACTGAGCTAAATCCCCAACCCCTCTCCTCTGTTTTTCTAGGCATGTCTGCCCCTCTGAAGGTCTAGCTCTCCCTCTCTTGGGATTTGGGTGCAGGGAGCTGTTTGACCAGGTCCCTTCAGATCTGGGCGGTGTCTGGACCACAGGGGACCCGCAGCTTGATTGTCCCCATCTTCCTGTGCCCAGAGGCCCTATCCAATTTCCTCTAGGGCCAGGGATTTGGGCAAAGGTGGGCAGAAGTGGTGGTCTCTCCTGCCCTGCAGTCTCAGGATTGCCCCCACGTGTGGGCAATCAGCTCTCTCCCACAGGGTTTGGGAGCAGGGAGCTGTGGGCCAGGATCAGGGAGGTTTGGGTGCCAGCTAGAAACCAAAGTGTCTGGTTCCAGAGGAATTTTGCCTTTGTGTGTCCTGAGTCCACCAGGCAGGTCACTTGGAGCAGAAAAGTTGGTCTTACCTCTGGTCTCAGGCCTGAAGTCGCTCTTCGGGGCTTGGTTTCAGCTCTGCATGAGGGCAGCAACCAGAACAGCCTGCCCCTCCTTCTCCTGGGTCCCTGTGTGCAGAGGGCCCAGATGGCACTAGATGTTTTCCTCTTGAGTCAGAAATGTGGACAGAGAGTAGTCTCCTCTGGTTTCCCAGGCATGTCTACCCCTCTGAAGGTCTAGCTCTCTCTCCCACAGGATTTGGGTGCAGGGAGCTGTTTGACTGGGTCCGTTCAGATTTGGGCGCAGTCTCATAAGTGATCTCTTTAGCTTTCTTCTCCTCTCTTTTTAGCATCTCTAAAAAATGTTTTGGTGATAAGTATTTCACTGGATAGCCTTATTTGACCTGAAACTTGTTCTGTAGATCAGGCTGGCCTCAGATGCATAGAGATCTGCCTGTGTCCACCTCCTGACCACTGAGCTTAATGTGTGTGCCACTGCGCCCTCCCTGACTTCTTTTGATTATTTAATCATGTATATGTCTGTGTGCATGTGAGTGCATGTTAGCATGAGAGTAAAGATGCCTGTGGAGGCCAAAAGTGATTGTTGGAATCAAAAGTTTCAGAGGAGTTGCAGGTGAGAGTTGTGCGTTGCCTAGAGTGGACACTGGGAATCGAACTTACGTCTTCAGCAAGAGCCGCAAACGCTTTTAACCTCCGAGCCTTCCTTCTGGTCCCAAACTAATCACACTCAGATATCAGATATGCTTCATCTCCCCTCTCTCTCTGTCTCTGTCTCTCTGTCTCTGTCTCTCTGTCTCTGTCTCTCTGTCTCTGTCTCTCTCTGTCTCTGTCTCTCTGTCTCTGTCTCTCTCTGTCTCTGTCTCTCTTTCTCTGTCTCTCTCTCTCTATGTCTCTGTCTCTGTCTCTCTTTCTCTCTCTCTCTGTCTCTCTCTGTCTCTGTCTCTCTCTCTCTCCTCTCTCTCTCTGTCTCTCTGTCTCTCTTTCTCTCTCTGTCTCTCTCTATGTCTCTGTCTCTGTCTCTCTGTCTCTGTCTCTCTTTCTCTGTCTCTCTATGTCTCTGTCTCTCTCTCTATGTCTCTGTCTCTGTCTCTCTTTCTCTCTCTCTCTGTCTCTCTGTCTCGTCTCTCTCTTTCTCTTTCTCTCTCTGTGTGTGTGTGTGTGTGTGTGTGTGTGTGTGTGTGTGTGTGTGTGATGTGTCTAGGATTATCTACTCTCATGCTTGGCTTTTTACTTGAGTACAGAGAATCTAATTCAGATTCCCCTGCTTTCTTGGGAAGTTCTTCATCAGCTCGCTCGTCTCCTCATTCTCCAGTCATGGCTGTTCTGCCACAGCAGCAGAACACATACTGAGACTGTGCTCACTAAGAAGAGTTGGAACAAGTCCACTGATGATAAGGAGGACAGCATGTCCCCAGATTAAACCACAGACAACTCTCCCCTTGAGTCATGCACTCCCCACTTTCTTCTGGCTTCTGGTGACTGTGTTTCCATCATCTTTCCTCTGGTGATCTGTACTGTGTACACATAATTCATTAGCCTGTGTTCCTAATGAGTTTCTGATCCAGCAGGTCGTGGATGGCTCTCGGGTCTGCACTGTTAAAAACCAAAGACTTCAAAAAATTATGAGTGTATGTGTGCATGTGTGTGGGTATGTGTGTGTGCACATGCACACCATGATACACATGTGGAAGTCATAGGATGACATTGTGGAGTCAGTTCTTTTTCTATGGGCTCAGAACCTCGGACCTGATGGTAAGTGCTTTTGCCGGTTGAGCCATCTCACTGACCTGAATTTGCACTTTTGACTTAACAGCAAGTGCCAGGGTCAGGCTACTGGCCATGGGCCACACTTTGAGAATCAGCTGCACAAAGCCAGAGACCCATTCAATGAAGTCTCCTGCCTGCCCTTTCCTTGGAGTTGGTAGTTGTGTCGGAATTGGCATGAAGATTTTTTCACTTAATGTTGAGTCAGGGGCATCTTTGGAACCATTAGCAAAATTATATATATATATATATATATATGTATATATATATGTATATAAATTATATTTATGGAAATTTATTTCATGACTTGTTTAAGCTCCACAACCAAGAACCATGTTTCAACAGCCTCACAACTAGCATCTTGAGACATGCACATACCCTGCCTTCTATTCTTTCTGCTCTAAATATTACAGCAGGTTCTTGATCCTGGGTCAGGCAGAGGTAGGACACTCCCACAGCCAACAGACTGCAGGGTGGGGTCCTCTTCAGATTATGGATGCTCACTGGCTATCTACAGAATCCTGATCTTATGTGGCATCCAGAAGCATTCTGGCTGCCATGCCAATTCAGAGTTTTACTGAGTTATTTAGAAAACATGTCCGAGTTAAGAAACAACTCAATGTGCTTAGGTCCTACCACTACCCACCTCAGAGCCCGAGTGTGTCTCAACTTGGTGCTGTTGGGAGATGGGAAACTTGAACAGGTGGCCTAGCAGGAGGTTTCTAGAGGTGGGGTCCCAGCTCTTTTCTTTTTCATCTCCTTTTGTCACACTAGTAACTGCCATCATGATGTGATGCCTCATTACAGTCCCCAAAGCACAGGGCGTGCACCTACACACACACACACACACACACACACACACACACACACACACACACACACACACACTTTTAAAAGCTGTTCAGCCCAGGACACAATGGAAAAGGGAAGCTGATTCTAGCATTGTGGGAACTCCAAACTTAATCCTTTAATGCAGGGGTTGATTGGAATTAATTTTCTAGTTGGTGCTAAAATGAAAATAGGGTTTGGGGCTGCACAAACAAACCTAGCAACCTGGTCTGCTATGTCAAGACTGGTAGTGTCTTGGGAAAATATTTATTTTCCCTAAGGCAAGAAAGGTCGGGCATGCTGTGTAACCTGGCAACTCTTGTCTCTGCAGACATAAATACGGGAGCCGTCTTTCTGTTCCTTCATTTTTTCCACTCCAGACTCCCTTTTCTGTTTCTTTCTGAATTTAATATTTTTTCCTCATTACTAGTGTGTGTGTGTGTGTGTGTGTGTGTGTGTGTGTGTGTGTGCATGTGTGAATATGCATCTTTCTTTCTGTGTATGTGATGTGCCTGTGTGAATATGCATCTCTGTGTGTATGTGTGTGTGTATGGTGAGTGTGTGTGTGTGAATATGCATCTCATTCTCTGTGTGTGATCTGCATGTTTGAATATGCATCTGTGTGTGTGTGGTATCATGTGTGAATATGCATTTCTGTGTGTGTGTGTGGTATCATGTGCGAATATGCATTGCTGTGTGTGAGTGGTATGCATGTATGAATATGCATCTGTGTGTGTGTGTGTGTGGTATCATGTGCGAATATGCATTTCTGTGTGTGAGTGGTGTGCATGTATGAATATGCATCTGTGTGTGTGTGTGCATGCCTGTGTGTGTCTACCTGTTTGTGCATGCATGTGGAGGACTGAGGTGGATATTGGGAGCCATACTCAATGGATCTTCTATCTTATTCATCGAGGGAGGCTCTCTCAATCAAACCCAGAGCTTGCCCATATGGCTAGCTGTCTAGCCAGCTTGCTCTGGAGATTTCCCTCCTCTCTGCCTTCCAAAGCTGGAGTTACAGGCAGTTGCCATGCACACCTGGCATTTGTGTGGTTTCTGAGCATCCGAACTTCTCCAGTCCTTACATGTATGCAGTACCTGGGCCACTCCCCAGGCCCTAGATTTACGATTTTAAAACAAAACTTGAATCTGTAACAAATGGTTCTAGCTATAGTGTAGGGAGATGCTGGGGATTCAAAGAGAAGCCATCCCTGGATTGTGCTAGATACCTTAAAATTGATAATTGAGTAAGAAGGTCTGGGAGAAAGAGGCTGAGAATATCGGGACCTGGGAGGGTGGCTCAGTCAGTAAAGTTCTCTCGCAAGCTCTAGGATCTGAGTTTGATTCCTGGAATTCACATTTGCCAACAATGGCGGGAAGGAGGAGACAGGTGGGTTCCTGTGTTGTAAAGCCAAAGAGCCACCATCTTCATTGAACCAAATGCATCTCCTTGTAAAAGTCCATCATGATTGGCCCTGTTAACTGTTGACATTTCTTCACAGAAGGAAGGGTTAAGGAGGGTCAGTGAACCCTCATCTGAGATTCCTTCCACTCCTCTCAGGCCCTTGAATACAATTCTGCCATATTATCTGTGGTCTTGGAACTCTGGGATCTTGCAGTGCTCCCCTGTGGGGAGGTTAATCGAAGGGGCTCTCTGTTGATTTGTTTTTGTCACTATGTTATAACTAGAGTCACCTGGGAGGAGAGAGCCTCACCTTAGGAATTACCTCCATCAGATTGGCCTATGAGCATGTAGGTAAGGCATTTTCTTGATTAATGATTGACGTGGGAGGACGCCACACACTGTGAGTGGTCTCAAGGCTGGGCAAGTGGTCCTGATGTGTATGAAAAAGCAAGACACAGGAGCAAGCCAATAAGCAACACTCTTCTATGGTGTCTACCTCAGTTCCTGTCTCTAGGTTCCTGCCTGACTTCCCTCAGTCATGAACTGTTATCTGGAAATATAAGATGAAGTAAACCTTTTCCTCTTCACGTTGCTTTTGATTACGGTGTCTTGTCCCACCAACAGAAATCAAACTGTACCAAGCTCCATATAAGTGGGTGTGGGGAAGCCATCATCCGTGCTGGCTGAAGTCTTACTGGGCGTCCCCTATGCTCCTTGAGACAACCCCTCACCTATGCTCTGCAAGCAAGCACAATAAACTAATTTGCTCCCCAGGATGAACCTTGGTGGCATCATACTTTAGTTTGTGGTTGGGACCTTATGGAGGAAGGTTTTGGGGATTGCTTATGTAGCCACAGGGGAAGAATTCTCACAACACCCGGGCCTCAATGGCTACCAGAGACATCTCAAACACAAGGTGAAGGCTCCTGAGATACAATCGTTGGGGGTTATCTTCTGACTTTTACATGCACGCACGCACGCACGCACGCGCGCACACACACACACACACACAAACACCAGAGGTGCAGACACACATATGGCTCTCCTCTGAGAAACTTGAAAGTAGCAGCAACCCCCCCCCCCCCACTCGAGTTCTGCTGCAGTCGTCTGCTTTCCTTATTTATATCATTGTTGGGAATTTGGCTCAGTAGTCCCTTTTGAAAGTAGCCTCTGAAATAGTTTTCTAATATTATCCCCTCCGCCCTTCATCTGTCTTCCAGTGTGGGATTCTTTGGGGAGTACAGCGTGTGCTTCCCGTCAGCTCGTGCTGGCCTGAATACAAACCGCACCTGTCCCGGGTGATGCTGGGAAATGATGGATGGCCGCGCTTCCTGTGGAGGGTCAGGTCACTTTGTACATCGAAACATCCATTGCTTTGGAGACAGCGCAAGGGCCTTAGCCACAAACGTATCGCATAAGAAATGGGGCCAGTGGGGATAGGAAAGGGCCTTAATGGAGAGGCAGCCTCTTAAATGGAAAAATATATTTGATGGCTTGTGGGAAGTGTGTACGTATGCTTGTATGTGTGTATGCGTAGGACTGTGCACGTACATGGTACAGTGCATCTGTGGAGGTTCGAAGACAACTTGGAGCAATTGTTTTTTTTTTCCCTCTCTCCTCCACAGAGGTCATGGGGGTTGAACCCCGGTCATCAGGCTTGGCGGCAATCTCCTCCCATCTGCTGAGCCGTGTTGTTGGCCCTGACTTGCCTTTCGAGTTAGGGTCTCAAAAGTTGTTTCTGTCAGGCATTTTTGTCACAGCAATTAGGAAAGCAGCTAATATATGGCTGTCAATCTGCAGAGAGACGATCCATTCAGAGAGGGGGGCATGAAGAAAATAATGCCTTGTAACTACTGACGTTTCCTGGCTTGCTCTAAGGGGCTCCACCAGGGGAAGGGTTGACTTAGCTTCCGATCCGTTTCCCCGTGAGCCTCTTTGATGTGGACTTTTTAAATATATTGGGAGTATCTTTCAGGAATGGATGTGAAATAAGAGTGAACATGATTTTGTGTGTGTTTGTGTGTGTGTGTGTGTGTGTGCGTGCGTGTGTAACATCTGGTCATTAAGAAACATCTGCATAAGATTGTCTTGCATGCTAATATGAAATTAAGGATACATGGAGTCCAAAGGGAAGAGAAAGATCCTATCTTGGTTTTCCTGAGGTAAATTGTTTTGATTTTTTTTAATTGAACGTGTAATTTGCTTAAATAATGAAATCTATATGTATGTGTCCAGGTCAGAGGACAGCTTGCTGGAGTTCCTTCTCTCCTTCTATTGTGTGGGTCCCAAGAATGGAACTCGGGTCCTCAGTCTCGTCAGCAAGTACCTTTACATGCTAAGTTATCTTACGGCCCCCATGGCTGGTTTTTTTTTTTCTTCCTTTTAAATGTTATTTTTAGATGTTCTTTAATAGTTTTATTTGAGAGTAATAAAGGACAATTTATGAAGTTGAAACTCTGATGTTTCTTTTAAAAATCTAATTTATTTTTAATTAAAATGTAATCAAACCATTCCCTCCTTCCCATTCTCTCTCCAAGTCCTCCCATGTTCCTCCTGCCTCCCTCTCAAATTCATGGCTTCTTTTTCTTTAATTACCATTGTTACACACAGAGATAAATATATAAATATAACATGCTATGTCCACTTAGGGTTGCTTATGTATATATATTTTTAGGGCTGACCTGGTATTGGATAAACAATTAGGGCATTCATGTCTTGGGAAGAATAATTTCTTCTGTCAATTCCTCATCTCGGGGTGGGATTCCACATACTTTTCCCATCCACATGGGGATGTCAACGGGGGTTGTCATTGTTCAGGTCTTGTTCAACCACATTGTGGAGCTTTCATGGATGTGGCTTCCCTGTTATCTCTAGAAGACACGCCCCTGCAGCAGACTTGCTGGTCCTCTGCTCTTACAGTCTTCCCACCCTCTCTTCCTCAGGGTTCCCTGAGCCTTTGGTGTATCGACCAGATTGTAGATGTATCATTTGGGGCTGGCAGTTGCTTGCTACATTTTAACAGTTGTAGCTTGATGTAATAGCCCCCATCTGCTACAAAAGGAAACCCCAACTTTTGATAAAAGGCGAGAGCTACACTTATCAGTCAGGATAAGTATTTAGAGTGTAGTCATACATTATATTGGTTTAATGCGAGTGGTTAAGTTCTTCTTGAAGATCCATAGCCTCACCAGTCACGAGCATTTTGCTAGGTGTGCAATACCGGGTATGACTTCCCTCCTGTTGAGTGAGTATTAAATACCTTAGACAACTGTTGGTTGCTACTAAGTTACAAATGCCACTATAGCACTTTAGAATATCTTGCCTGGTAGTTCAGTGTTGTGCTTCACAGGTGTCACGACTGGGTAGGACAACTGATTGTTTTCCTTCCTCAGCAGGGTATGGGGCATCTTCTGGTGCTATGCGAGCTAGTCCTCAGGGAAGAGGCTTTCAAGGCATATCTACCTCATTTCCTCTAAGTCCTATGTCCAAAATGTGTGGCGTCTTCAGCAGCACGGACTGTTTCTTAAGTTCTTGAAGTCAGCCAAGGGCAACAACAATAGTCTATGTCATTTTGAGAGTCACTTGCACTACCCTAATAAACATTTCAGAAAGAGATTCTGTAGCTCTTGGGCATAGCATTACTATCCTAAGTGGCATATGTGCATGTACACACCCACCCATACACACACACACACACACACACACACACACACGTTTGTAAACACATACACTTACAGTAATTATGTATAATCTTGGGTTATATGGCTACTATATAATTATATATTAGGTAAGTATATAATATGATTCTATGCCTTTTCCAAACATTCTTCATTTTATTTATCCCTCCTCCCACTATCCCCTCCGTATTGACCTCCTTTTCCCTGCCCCCAATTAAAGCTCCCATCCACCTTTCCCAATTCAGGCGCATCAGAAAATGCCTGCAGAGGTCAAATCATCATCATCATCACCACACACACACACACACACACACACACACACACACACACACACACACCCATATTTTCCCCAAGATCTCATGTAGGCCAGCCCGGTTAACCTCAAATCCACTATGGATATGACAATGACTTTGAATTACCCATCCTTCTGTTTCTGATTTCCCAGTGCTGCCATTATAAATGTGTCACCATGCCAGGTCTAAAAATCCATTAATCTTATGTGTACGTCGTAGTTTGATCCAGTTTGTTAAATGCATAATCTAGCAATACAGAGAATAAGTCTATTCACCAGGAATTCTCTTATTCTCTTGTACTTCTTCTTAGTCAGTTTCCCACTTTTATCAGAAATGCACTGTTCTGGGAGTGTGTGTGTATGTGTGTGTGTGTGTAATCTGTGATTCGAACTCAGGTCCTATTGCCTGCCAGGCAGATAATTGATCTGTCTCTCAGCCCATTCTGGTATTTTAACATGTTAATTAGTTTAGTCAAGAACGTCATAGGAACAAGTCAAATGAGTCATATGAGCCATTCTTGTTTCTGTATTCTCTTTCCCCTCCCATTCAGCATGTTTCCCCCTTTTATTTTTGTCAGAGTTATGAGGGTTTTCTTTTATAGCATAGCAGATAGTAAGTATGCAAGATTTGGCAGCCACAGCTCTGTACTAATTGCTTAAATCTGCTGTCACAGGAAGACAGTAACCGTGGGAAAATGTAATTGACTGAGTGTGGCTATGTTTTAATAAACTTTTATTTACAAAACAACAGGTGGCAAGTCTGTACGGATGGCGAGTGCTCCACTCATGAATATTATCTTGTTTCTCAATTTTGTTTTTAGTCTCAGTGATGTACATTTGTGTGGGTAATGTAGAGGTGAGTGCAGTACCGGCAGAGGCCAAAAGAGGGCGTCAGATCCTCCGGAACTGGAGTTCCAGGTGGGTGTGGGCTGCCTGTGTGGGTGCTGGGAACTGAACTCAGGTCCTGTGCAAGAGCAGGATGTGCTCTCAACCTCTGAGCCGTCTCTCCCACTCCACCTTCATTTTCTTTAGATGGGTAGATCACAGCTTATTTATTGAATAACTCCATTCAGTCATTACTTATCTGATAGACCCCCAGATCATGTCCAGCTTTTGGCTATTATAGATAAAATTATAATGGACTTAAAAAAAACTCAGTATCCATGTATTTTATGCGTACATGTGTTTGTGCCTGATTATATGAGTATACAGGTACTGGCAGAGGCTAGATCAGATTCCTTGGATCTAGAAGCAAGCACCTGTGAACCATCCATTGTGCTTGCAGAACACCCTGGATCCTCTGGGTGAACAATGAATGCTTTTCACCACTGAGCCATCTTTCCAGCCTCTACTGTGGGCATTCTGCACAAGACTTATACACTTGAGTTTTAATTTCTCTCGTATGAATATCTAGGTCGGTGTGGAGTCATGTGCTACTGGGTGGCATGGATGTTTAACTCTTAAACTGTTTTACAGTTTGACAAACTCAAAGGTGAGCATTCCAGTTGCTCCCTGCTTTGGCCATCATTCGATGGTATCGGTTTTTCCATTTTGACTGTCATGGTGGGCAGGGGAGGTATCTCCCTGTGCTTTGAAGACTTCTTGATTAATGTCCAGTATCTTTATTTCTGAGATAGTCGTCCTTACCAACCTGTAAAACATCAATAGCCCCTCTCTACCAGCGTGACTCAGAGATGTTGGCAGAATGTATCTTGGTCATCAATCATCTGCTTTGTTGACATGAATCGTGAGAACTGGTGCCCAGTTGCCTTTTTGGATAGACATGTTGAACTTCTGGAATTTGGCTCAGTTGGGGGGCACAGCTCTGACCTCGCCGATGGTTTTCCACAAATGCCAGGATCATTCTCCCTCAAGAGGCTGGAAATCGAGCCAGTCCCCATTGACGGAAACGGACACTGCGAATTCTAAGGCCCTTCCAACTTGAGAGCCTGGAGAACTGGCCTGTGCCTGTTTCTTGAAAACACTAGTGGGCTCCCCACCCCCCATTCCTGCCATCTGGCTGCTTTCCCCTCAGGAGGTAAGACTGAGAAAGCACACCCATCTGCTATTGGTTTCTGTTTGTGTTTAGATGTGGAGTTTAATTTGTATCAGAAAATAGCAGCATTTTTATTCCATTGATTTTTCTTTCTTTCTTATTTATTTATTTATTTATTTATTTATTTATTTATTTTTTGGTAAGAGGGAAGAATGAAAGCTGGGAAATGAGTTACAGGGAGAACAACTGAATAATAAGATAATGTGTTTTTGGTTGGTATGCTGTTACAAAAGTCTGCATGCTTCTCTGTCCTCCCGCCTTTGTGTTGACACAAAGCAGCCCCGATTCTGGAACCAGCGTGGTATTTTTAGAGACATAGACCATGTTTTTCATATATATGTACATATCTTCTCGGTAAGAGAAGGGAACTCCCCCAAGAAGTAGTTTTGAGCAGATAGGATGCCTATTTCACCAGCAAGCAATCTGAGGGTCACAGAGGTTTCCCAAGGAGCCCCAAGTTGCTGCACTAGGACACTGTACCTGGGGAAGTAGGTTTTGCAAAGTGCAAATTTCTTGGTTTGTCACAAGGTATGTTTTAGTTATTATGCCCCATCCACTTGGGAAAAGGGGATATGGGGTTGGATTGTTAAGGACAAATCAAGCTTCTTACAGCAACTAGAGGACAGAGAAGGAAGGAGTAGGCTAGTTTGAAGAGACTCCTTAGTGACTTACCCTCCAGTGAGAGAGGGCTGGCAAGATGGCTCAGAGGATAAAAGTGCTTGCTACCAAGGCTGATGACCCAGGTTCAAATCCCTATGACCCACATGGTCTCATGGTCTCTCTCTTCTCTTTCTCTCTCTCTCTCTCTCTCTCTCTCTCTCTCTCTCTCTCTCACACACACACACACACACACACACACACACACGTACACACACACACACTCTCTCTCTCACACACACACACATTCACATACACACAGAGAGAAGGGGAAAGGGAGGGAGGGAGGGAGGGAGGCAGGCAGGCAGGCAGTTATTAGTTCCAGGATAGCCAGGACTACATAGGGAAATCTGTCTTAAACAATGGAGGAGGAGGAAGAGGAGGAGGAAGAGGTGGGGAAAGAGGAGGAAGAGGAGGACAAAGAGAACCCAGAACTTGAATTTACTTACTAGTGAGGATGTGGTGTGAGTGGTGATGATATTCTGGCCTCAGGGTCACCATGTCTCATTTAATCTCTCTGTAACTTCATTTCTCACCTATAAAATGAGGTTCTTAAGCGTGGGCTTCCCCCTCCTTTCCAGTCTCAGGACAGGCATACTTTTAATTCCAGAGCCATCTTTTTAACCCTATGTTTGAAGCTAGGTGAGCTACTTAACAGAGTGTGTGAATAGCGCAGATCAGTTTATTAGACTCGTCCCATCCCTTCCTCTCTCTTCTCTCCCCTCTCTTTCCTTCTCCCTTTTCTTTTCTGAGACAGGGTCCCATGAAGCCCAAGCTTGCCTCAAACTCACTGTGCAGTCAGGACGACCTTAAACTCCTGACCCTCTTTCCTCTACCTCCTGCTCCTGTGAGCCACCATATTTGGGTCATGTGGTGCTGGGGGAGGAGCTCAGGGCTTTGGGTGTGGCCAGGCAAGTGCTCTACTGAGTGAGTTACGCCCCTAACCCAGAATTCACCTTTCTAAATTGTTTCCAGTTACCGCTGCTCCCTGGTTATGCTGGGCGAGTCCCTGCACTGGTCAGCAGCCTCTGTCCCAGCATTCCTGTTTCTGGCTGAGATCCATCTCTCTTCTCTCTCAGGAGTGACTCACTTAAGCACTTGAGTGTGCTGCTTGAACTCTGACGAAGTTGCCAAGGGACTTAAGCCTAATGGACATGGCTGGAAGCGCTCTCGATGTTTCCTTGAACGATTTCACAAATGATCATTAATTTTCCATGGGACGACTTCAAGCGTTTGCATGGCCCCCTCGTTTGGCTCCTGTTCAGAGCACCACAGTTCTTACTATTGTCATTTTTAAAGCCCATTAGTACATGTAAGGGGCTTGAGGAAGTCTTCCCTGATTAGGGTTCATATTCTATGTATCTATCTATTATCAATGTATCTATTATCTATGTATCGATTTTCTATGCATATATCCATCATGTATCATTTATGTAGCTTTGTGTGTATGTATCTATGTGTGTATGTATCTTTATATGTATTTATGTATATGTGTGTATGTATGTATGTATCTACCTATCTACCTACCTAACATTTATCCATCATCTCTCTCATCTACCCACCCTTACACTTTTATTCATTTACTCAATCTATCCATGCATCCAAAATTACCCACCCTTCCTTCTAATCATCAATATACCCTGTTATCTGTTTCCCCATCCATCGTCTGCCCATCCACCCACTCATTTACCGCTTCATCCACTCTACATATCCACATGGCTGCTTACTTCCCTGCTAACCCATGCATTCACCCTATATCAAATGCAGTTAGACGGTAGGAATATAAAGAAAACTTGGATCATGTTCCTCGATTCAGAGGATTATTGAACTGTAATAAAATCTCCTACTTCTTCTCCTTCTGGAGACAAAATGTGCACCCTCACACATTAGTCCTGGTGAACCGAGCTAATAGTTTAATCCATTAGGTTAATATTGACCCTTCCTGTGCACACATCTCTTCAGAAAATGTTTTGGGAAATCTGCTGACTTCTCGAAGTAAAGGCACAAATGTTTCCAACCTGGTATCTTATGTTGAAAATCGATTCCTCCCAGAGAAGCTTTTCGGAGCCTCTCGGTGCCGATGACAGGAAGCTATTTCTCTGAATAAACCTGCTGCTGTAGCATCCTCTGTCAGCCTGTCAGGTTGTCTTAAAAGACCAGGGTCTGTTTCAGTAGGTCTGCCTTGTGGGTCCGGCATGATATTTCAGGATGGCATGTTTACAGCAATGGATTCCCCATCCACATGTGCCCTACTGTGTATTCCCATTTGCACACATCCCTATGACGCATCCTAGAAAGAATTCCCCGGGATCCATTGACATAGCCACTTGCTGGTGTTTATTGGTATGTAAGGCTATAACCTGGGTACTACATGTCTACTGATAGTAATTGCTCTAATGATGCCTGTGTGTTCCTTTGAGTGAATACGTTCATGTGTATGTGTATGCGCACGTACATGTATGTGCTTGTGGAGGCCAGAGGTGTCATCCTTTAGATACTATCTATACTGTTATCTGAGAGACAGTGTCTCTCACTGGAACTCTGGGCTCACTGATTAATTTAGTTTGGCTGGATCCTCCTATCACAGTCTCCCCAGAACTTGTATTACAAGCATAAGTCACCAAGCCTTGTGGTTTTAAAAATTTGCTCTGTGTGTGTGTGTGTGTGTGTGTATGCATGTGTGGGTGCCTGTGCCTGTAGATGCCAGAGTAGGACACAGGGCAACCTGATCCATCATTCCCTACCTCATTCCTTTGGGACAAGGTAGCTCATTGAGACTAGAGCTATCCCATTGTACAGCAAATCCCAGTGAGTCTCATATCTCTTGTCCTTACAGTGATGGGGATTGAACTCATGAGCTACCACGGCTGACTTATTTTTACATGGGTTCTGTTGACCAATACAAAGCCTTGTGCTTGCGTGGCGAGGACTTTATTGTGTAAAGTGTCTACGTAGCCCCTGGAAGCTGGACTTTAAGTGGTTTCATCTCCATAGGGCCTGAGGCCCTGCAAAGTGTTTACAGATTTGAGTTACAAACTTGGGTTAAAAACACCACAGTCATTTCTCCCTTTCTCTGTCCTGCTTCCACCTTTACGTGAGCACGGGAAGCTTTGTACATAGTTGCTGTCACTGTGTTTATTCAATTTCTTCCTTTCTTCCCTGCATCATGTGGTAAAGGCCCTTTCTCACTTCTACATGGCTGTAAAAGACTTGACACCTTTATTTCTGGTCCATTGTTTATCTCTAGATAATAAGTTATTTCTGGGTTTTTTTTTTTTTTGGTTTTTGTTTTGTTTTATTATGGTGTTCTCTCCTACCTAAAATCTATACCACAGACACAAGAAAAACTGAGTTCTCTTCTGAATCACTTACAACATTTACAGGATGATATATATATATATATATATATATATATATATATATATTCTAATTTGGTAGTTTACTTTTATTATTTTGAAATTTGTATTCTCTGCTGTTCTGAGATGGAACCTCCTCGGGTCTGTTAGATGGTAGGCAAACATTCTGCCACCAAGCTAGCACTAACTTAATACATTTTAAACAGTACACCTACTGGTTGGACTGGCGTTTATTTAATTCATATCTCCGTTCAACCCGTGTTCAGTTATTGGCTTAATAAAGAAGTGTGGCTGAGAGCCAGACACGGTGGCTCATGCTTGGAAACCTAGAACTTGGGGAGTTGAGGTCGGAGAACAGATAGTGCCACGTGACCCTGCTTGACATAGTGATTTTGAGGCTAGTATAGACCATGAAATCTTGTCTAAACAAAACAAAAACAAAAACAAATAACCAACCAAACAAAAAATCATCAAAGTTTAAAGCCACAAACAAAAGGACCTGCTGCTCTTGTGTTCATGTATGTTCCAGAAGCCAGTAGAAGGCTTCCCTGTGCACGAACTATATTTGGGCTCTCTGTGCCTCTGAGTGCTTTCGTAATGTGTACACAGATTTTCGAATGTTGATATTGACATCTTTTCTGTGTGTTTCATGCATTCTTAAGATTGCTAATTTCTCTAAAATTATATGCAGGATGGGACCACACACATATTTATTGAATGAATGTTTATCTTCCCTCTGAAGCTTCTGTTATTACTTTCAAAATCTCGAGTTACGAAAAGATGTCATTTTGGTTTAGTCTATTTCTTCCTATTCGTCCTGTTGTACTTAGCCTTGTTCTCTCAATGGATTTAGATTGAATATGGATTTAAGCTAATCTTTCTTCATTTTATTCTTTAGTTTTAGATGTAAACTCGTGAGGCTGTGCTTTAGGATACTGCAGCGGAACTGGCTCTGTATTCGCTTGTGTTCTCGTTGCTGTCGCCTAACACCTCACAAGGCACAGCTGAAGACAGGAAGGTCTTATTATGGTTCACAGATCAAAGATACATCCCATTATGGTGGGGGAGTCATGGTATCGGTAGGGGAAGGTGTGGTGGCAGAGTAGGGTCACACAGCATCCACAGTAAGGAGGCAGAGAGAGAGAGAGAGAGAGAGAGAGAGAGAGAGAGAGAGAGAGAGAGAGAGAGAGAGATGCTGCCCACACTGATGGTGGATCTAGGAACTCCCTTCCTTACGGGCATGCCCCAAAGTGTGTCTCCTAGGAGGCTCAGGATCCTGTCGTCTTGGCAACCAGTACAAGCCATCACAGACAGTATTCTTTAAAAAATTTTTTTTCATTCACAACACTGGAAGCTTGGTTTTAAAGCAATTTCACTGTATTTATGAAAATTTTGTGTTTAACGTGTTTTTGTATTTGAGAGTTTCCTTTTAACCCTCCCCTTCCCCAAATAGCAATTCGGTTTTCTCTTCTCCTCTTTAAACCTTCACATCATATTGAAACAAACAAGTATTTTAAAGATGCCCAGGGCAGAGGAGGTGTACAAAGGGACATTTTTCAGGGCGATGTAATCGGAAAGACTCAATCATACTTTCGGAAGTTATTTGATGGTTGGCTGGTGACCATGATTGATCGAATCTGGGAGGATCAGGAAGCAGAGACAGGATAGAAATAGGGCACTTCTTGCGATCCACTTCCTCCAGCTATGGCCCCACCTCTGGGAGTTTACATAACCTTCAAACATACACCCATAGCAGCCCCACCGGCCTGCAAACCAACTGTTCAAAAGCCTGAACCTGTGGGGGACATTCCACATTCAAGCTGTAATTTCAGCAAGCAACATTCATTTGGATTTTAATGCAAAACCAGAGCTCATCTTTCCCCCCAAACTCCTCATTGTTTATCATTTTACATTTTATTTTATCGGTTATTTTATTTATTTACATTTTAAACGTTGTCCCCCAGCGCGGTTTGCCCTCTGCAAACCTCCCGTCCCATTCCCCACTCCTTTGCCTCTATGGGGGTGCCCCCACGCACACGCACTCCCTCACTCCAGCGCAGTTTGCCCTCTGCAAACCTCCCGTCCCATTCCCCACTCCTTTGCCTCTATGGGGGTGCCCCCACGCACACGCACTCCCTCACTCCAGCGCGGTTTGCCCTCTGCAAACCTCCCGTCCCATTCCCCACTCCTTTGCCTCTATGGGGGTGCCCCCACGCACACGCACTCCCTCACTCCCACCCCACCACTCTATCTTTGACACTGTAGGGCACCACATCCCACTCTTTTCATTCCTTCCTATGCTGTTGAATAACTGGGAATGGGAACAAATAAACCCTTCTGCACTCTGCTGTGATCTGGAAGGCAGCTGCCCTGTTTTGTTTCGTTGCTGTGTGATAGAAAGGCGATCATCTGGAAAAGTGAGTAGGAATGAGGTGGCTGCTGTGGGAACAGGTTGAGGGTGGTTGAATTTCATGCCCCGTGGAATCGTCTGAGCAAAGGCTTCAGGAAGGAGGAGACAGCATGCCCCCTAGAGAGTTACTAGTGCCTAGAGTTCAGATGAGGGAGAAACTCTAGATAGAGCACGGTCCTGGAGGACCTCATTTGACTATTCACGGGTATGAACTTGAAGACACACTGAGCCTCTGAAGCTGAGCCAGCATATGTTTGAAATAGACTGGTCTGCCTCTGCCATGGTGGCGCCGCCTCCCCGAAATCCCAGTACTTGCGGCATGAGTTTGAGGCTAGCCTGAGCTACATTATGAGGCCCTGTATCAACTAAACCTCAAACGATAATGACAATCATTATAACAACAACAGTAATGGTGATGATGACTTCGAAGGATTGTAGGGCATACCTCTTTCTGTCTCTTGTCTCACACAAATGTTTGGAGCCATTGGTGTACGGAGGGGCTGAGGGGAACGTGTGTGTGTGTGTGTGTGTGTGTGTGTGTGTGTGTGTGTGTGTGTGTAATATTAAAGACACAGAAGGTACCTATGGCCCTGGGGGAATGATGAAGAATGGGGGAAGATTCTACCCATCGATTCCTGTAACTGAAAACCTCAACCACACCAATAAATTCTCAAACTACAGAGGATCAAACCCACTGTCTGATGTATGCCAAACAAATGATATCCTGTTGTGTCACGCCCACAGCCCCTCCCTGGGGGATTCTGGGTAGGAGCTCTACTGCTGAGCCACACCTCTAGTCCCTCCCTGCGGGGGCTTATAACACAGTCTGGGTCGGTGTATCTTCTGTATTTAAAGTCATGTGTTTGTATGTTTCTTTCTAATTTGAGCCAGCATGTTATTTGTACAGCATGATGTGGCTTTTCAGGAACGGGGATCTTGATTTATGACATTATATTCATACACAACAAATAACTGATTTACGAGTCCTTAACTTGCTGCTTTTGTTGAATAATTGGTGGGTCAGAGGTTGTCTGGCTTCTTCTGAAGAAGGCTAGGGAGGGAGTATTTTTAGCTCTGAGGGCCATATGGTCTCTGTCACAGTGACACAGCTTTGCCATGTCACGTGAAAACCTCTGTAGGCTATGTAAACAAAGGAGTGTGGCCCCGTTCCAATAAAACTTTATTTTTAGACAGCGAAATTTGAATCTCCTGTGATTTCCATATGTCACTAAATACCTGTCAGCTCTCTGTTGCTAAAAACTCTAAGCTCAACCTCAGATGGAAAATACATAGGAGAAACAAAACAATACAAAACAAAACAAAAAAAAAAACCCTGGATTTTTCTTATCATTGTTCCCTAAATAATATAATATCACAACTGTTTACATGCATTTACATTATATTAGGTATGCTAAATAATCTGGAGCTAACTCAAGGTAAACAGCAGATAGATTATATGCAAATATATTGTCTACTCTATGCAAATCACATGCAAATGTGATACTCTTTTACATAAGGGGTTTGAGCAACTTCTTGGTATCTTAGGGTGTAGATGGGGGGACTGGGGCAGACATCCTTCCCCACACCAAAAGGAGATTATATTATTCTTCCTTGGATATAAAAGTTAGCATGCAATATTCTTTTCAGCTTGGGGACCTTGCATAAACAGGAATTAATCTGGGTTTGAGCTTCAGGTTATCGTCTTCTGGCTTAGGTATCTACTGAATTCACTTTCCTCCCCTCTGTGGCCAAACAGCTGACTAAAGCAACTGAAGTAAGAAAGGGTTTGTGGTGGCTCACAGTTTGAGGGCAGAGTCCATCGTGGCGGCCAGATGGCTTGGGCAGGGGCAGCGGGAATGTGAAGCAGCCGGTTAGCATCCACAGTCGAAAAGCATTGAGAGATGAACGCGTGGGACTTCCTTCCTCAGTTAATCCTCCCTGGAAACACTCTCAAAGGACATACTTCTAGGTGATTCTAAATCCATTGAAACGGACAGGTTAACCTTTACAGATATGATCGAGGGTTATCTACACAGCTATGGTTTACTTAGCTAAGTGCTAGGTACTGCGTGCACTTGTCCCGTGTTGACTTGCATAGTTTTCACGAAAGCTCTGAACCATTTATTTATTTGTATGGGGCGACCTCGGCTGAGATGAGATCTCCTTGAGGTCATTTATGGCTTGCCTAATAAAAGGAAGCAATCGGCACTGAGGTCTGTGTGCCCGAGTTTAGTTTTAACTGTAAAGCCCTTACTCTTGAATTTGTGGGCTTAGTCGTGGGTAAAGTGTGCAGTTGTAGAAAGGTATTCCTGTTCAATTAGTAGCTGAGTTCCCTAGATATTCAGAAAGTCTTGTCATTATTTTTCTCTCCTTTTTATCTTTACATTCTCCTCCCTTTCTTCCTTCTCCTCCTCTCCCTGTTTCTTCTTCCTCATCTCTCCTTCCTGTTCTCTCCTTTCTCCCTTGTTCCTTTCTCTTTTTTCTCTCTTTCTTCTCCTCTCTCTCCTCTCCTCCCCCTTTCTCCCCCTCCTCCCCTCCCCCCTCTCCTCCTCCTCCTCCTCCTTCTCCTCCTCCTCCTCTTCTTCTTCTTCCTCCTCCTCCTCCTCCTCCTCCTCCTCCTCCTCCTCCTCTTCTTCTTCTTCTTCTTCTTCTTCTTCTTCTTCTTCTTCCTTCTCTCTCTCTCTCTCTCTCTCTCTCTCTCTCTCTCTCTTTATAGCCCTAGCTGCTATCCTGGAACCCCATGTGGCCTGCATGCAATTACAGATGTGCATCACCACAGCGGCTTAACCATACTGTGACAGGAAGAAAAGATTGTCTTGGGGCTTAAATGTGATTCCATCCTTCCAAAGTTCAATGATCTTCAAATGAACAGCCCTTTCTTTCATTCAGTTTTCTCAACCTGTGACATCGGAGCATGAAAAATCCTAACTAGGGATCCCATGACTGAGTGTAAGTAAGGTATGCAGTCCATGGTTGATACGTATAAATAAGCATCATGGGAAGATAGAGTGAATTTCTCTGTGACAGTGTTTAACCCATAGTATAGATGCTGGCAGGATTGCTCAGTGGTTAAGAGCACTTGCTGATTTCGCAAGGAACACAAGTCTGGTTTCCTGCATGCATATTGTGTGGCTTACAACTGCCTGTAACTCCAGCTTTAGGGGTTCTGGGGTTCTGATGCCCTCTTCTGGCTTCTTCAGGCACTTAACATGAGCATGCACGCGCATGTGCACATACACACTTGCGTGCACACACTCACACACACTTGCACACACACTCACACACACTCACACACACATGCACACACTCACACACATGCATGCACACATGCACACATGCACGCACAAACTCGTGCACACACACTCGTGCACACACACACACTGGCACGTCCACACAGGCACGCTCGCACACACACATTCATGCACGCATTGTACACATGCACAAGTAAGCCTATGCACATACATTAAAGTGAAAGAACGCATAAACTGTTGCCAAAAGATTCATCCTTTGCTCTGTGTGGGTGGTCTTGCTTTGGAAAGGGGGGCATTTTATAGGCTAGCCCAGCATGCTTCACATTTTTCCTACTTTCCAAAAAGCAACTGCAGAACGATCCCTTTGTTTACATAACTTTTCTACATTGTTATGATTACAGGATACAAATTATCACATACCTGCTGGGGGCAAGGAGATGGCTCGGGGGGGGGGGGGGGGTAAAGCAAGTGCATGCCATAGAAGTATGAGGATCAGATCTCCAGAGCCCATGTAAAGCCAGATACAAGTATGCATCTATAATCCCAGCCCTGCCATGAGATGGGAGGCAGAGACAGGGGAATGCCCAAAAGCTTGTGGCCTAGCCTAGTGGACACACAGCAGTGAGACCTTGTCTCAAATAAGGAGGAAGGTTAAGGATTAGCTCTTGAGGCCACTCTCTGACCTCTACATGCATGCCATAGCATGTATAAACCCCCATTCACACACATCGTTCACACAAAGGTGTCGTACATACATGGATACAAAGAAAACAGTCACTGTGCCATGCCCTGACAGCTGTTAAAAGGGCCCCAAAGCTCTCAGACGGAGGGGAGTTTCTGGAGTCTCTGTGTCTATATATGTACATTTTTTCTTTTAGAAATGTATTTCATCCGTCTAATTAATATTTTATTTGAATTTTTCTTTCTCGTTGGCTTTCTATTTTAAACTTTTATGAGAACATATCAGTTATCACTGGAATGACCTGTTTTGTGGTGTGTGACTGGGCTTAGCTTTCATGAGTAAATTCTTCAAGCTGTCTCGTGTTTTTTTCCATATCTAACCCTGTCATAGATTTTTTTCCATTTTTTGTTTAAATTTACTATAGGAGTTCCTTTTTATATGTATGTGTCTGTACATATATACATATATATGCATATATGTTTACATAAATATATGTAAACATGTATATATACATATATGTACATGTATGTACATATATATTTGTGAAGAAAAACAGTTTTTATGGTCATTTATCACTCTGAAAATTTTCTAAAATGTTTATTCACACATAATCTGAGGGTTTGACTTCTTTCATAATTACTCCTCTTGGTGCTGGAGCAGTTAAGAGTACTGACTTCTCTTCCAGAGGTCCTGAGTTCAATTCCTAGCAACCACATGGTGGCTCACAACCATCTGTGATGGGATCTGATGCCCTCTTCTGGTATGTCTGAAGACAGCGACAGTGCACTCCTATACATAAAAGTAAATAAATAATTTTTTTAAAAATTACTCTTTTTTTCTTTAAGGTTTCTTTAAAGTTTAATACTATGCCTGTGAGTGATTGCATGCGTCTCAGAGCAGGGCCCCCTTGGGGGTCTGAAGAGGGCATCCAGTCCACTGGAGCTGAAGTTAAAGATGCTCATAATCAAACCAATGTGGGTGCTGGGAACCAGATTCAGGGCCTCTGCAAGAGCAGAAGGGCTCTCATTGCAAAGCCATCCCTTGGGCCCTCCAACTACTTTCCTGTACTTATTGACTTGCCGTATATTACCAATGATATTGTAGTTGTTTCCTTTCAAGCAGGAATTAACCAGGTTGGGGGAGATAGCTCAGTGTCGCCACTCCAGCCTGCCATGGGTGAGGGTCAGTCCACAGCGCTGGACGATGGAGGAAAGGAAATTGTCTCTCTTCATCTAATTCCTCCTAACTTTCCACTGATCTAATCTTATCAGTTGTATGCTCCGGATAGCTTTCTTCTTCTTCTAGCTCTTCTAGCTCATAAAAGCCCTGCAGCATAATCTTACGTCAGAGATTCTAGCGAGCTCTTGGCGTCTAGGCAATTAGATTTGATTTACGGAGTGCTGTTTCTGCACTTGTGTGTATGCGTGTTTGCACGTGTGTGCTCATGCGCAGAGGCCAGAGTTTGGTGTCAGGTGTCTCTCTCTATTGAGTCTGTTTTATTTCCTGAGGCCTGGTCTCTTCACTGAACTTGGAATTTGCCAGTTTGGCTGGGGATCCCCTGTGCACGCCTGCTTCCTAAGTGCTAGGATCTCGGGGTCGCAGGATCACATAAAAGCCACTAGGCACGTGTGCACACTCCGTTCTTCACATTTCCTTGGAAGAAGCTTTACTCACTGCTCCATCTCCCAGCCCCAGGGGTCATCAGTCCCTTCCTCCCCAGTGCTGGGATTACAAGTGTAGGAGACCATGCTCAGTACTCCCCACAACCCCCGGGCTGTGCGCAGGCGCACTCACCCTCGCACGCACGTATGTACGCATGCGCGCGCACTCACGCACAAGGACATGGACACGGACATGAACACGCACGTGCACATGTAGAAGGATGGTCTGATAACAACCTTTGGAATCTTTGGGCGTCAGTTCTCTCCGTTTACCTTGTGGGTCCCAGGAATTGAAATACTGACCTTGGGTGTAAGTTAACGTGGTGATAGCTGAACCATCACGCTGGTCATTTATAGATTCATTTATTCAACTAGTGATCCATTCACTTGTCCATTCATTGCATGGGTCCTGTGCATTGCTGACAGAGTTATCTTCCTAGTCCCTGTTTGTTTCAATGGTCCCCTGCCCACGGTGGTTCTCAACCTGTGGGTCGCGACCCCCTTGGACGTTGCACATCAGGTATCCTGCATATCCAATGTTTACATTATGGTTCATAACAGTAGCAGGATCACAGTTTTGAAGTAGCAAAGAAAATAATCTTATGGCTGGGGAGGGGTCATCACAACATGAAGAACTGTATGAAAAGGTCGCAGCATTAGGAAGATGGAGAATCATTGTCTACAGTTTGGTTTTGCTGTTGATGATGGTAGTGGTTTTTTGGAGGTTTTTTGTTTGTTTGTTTGTTTGTTTGTTTGTTTTGACAGTTCCGGGGATCAACATCAAGGCCTTGTACACTATTCTACCTTGGAGCTATGCCCCAAGACCTTTCCCTTGTAATTTTTTAGAGCCTGACAACCTGTCTAGATATCTTTGCCTGTTGAAATAACTCTGAATACTATTATTTATTTATTTATTTATTTATTTATTTATTTATTTATTTCGTAGGCTGTGCAGCAGACTGTAGCTTGACTGTGGTTTACATAACCAGTCTGCTACTAACGGATATGAAGATGCTCCCATTTCTGTCCTCTCTCAACCATTCCTGCAGTCACCATCCTCGCCGCAGCCCTTCTGCAGTATTTATAGTGTTTCTCCACAGAGAAACCTAGAAATAGGGTTCTCCCTCAGAAGTCGTATACTTGTCAGATTGTCATGGATACCGTTGCCCTACTTAGACTCAACTGTGAGCTTGACACAGCCTAGGGTCACCTGAGAAGGGCAGTTTTGGTTGAGGAGTTGGCCAGATCGGTGGGCGTGTCTGGGGAAGATTTTGGTCGTGGTTCCTCAATGGAGGAGGGTCCAGCCCACTGTGGGAAGGTAGTCGTGAGGTAAAAAAAGAGATAGGTTAAGCGTGCTTGTTAGGTTTTGTCAACTTGACACTTTCTTGGTCAACTGGAAAGAGTGAACCCCAACGAAGAAAATGGCTCTACCAGACTGGCCTAGATAAGCAAATCTTTGGAGACATTTTTCTTGATTGATGAGTGACAAGAGCCATGGGTTGTACAAGAAAGCAAGATGAACAGCCTGATGAACAGTACTCCTCCATGGTCTCCGCTTTGGTTCCTGCTCCAGTGGCTGCCCCCACATAGTCAATGGCAGCCTGTGACCTGGCAGTATCAGTCAGAGAAACCCTTTTCCCTCCAAGTTGCTTTTGGAAGTTGGTTCTCCACCTTTCTAACACTTCAACCTTTTGAAGCAGTTCCTCATGTTGCGGTCACCCCAACCATACAATCATTTTCGTTGCTACTTCCTAACTGCAATTTTGCTACTGTTAGGAAGTGTCAATATCTGTGTTTTCTGGTGGTCTTATTTGACCCCTGTGTAAGGGTCATTAAACCCCCCAGGTATCTCAACCCACAGGTTGGGAAACACTGGATTAGAGTGTTCTATTGCATCAATAAAAGAAAACCAGTAGCAACCGCTTGTTCTCCCAATAGTGCTACACCAGGGAGAGAATTCCGTTTGCATTTTCTGTCTGTTTATCCAGAGTTCTTTATTGCCACTATTTTGTATTCTAGATATTAATCCTTTGTTATGTTTTAGTTTGAATGGCAAATATTTGCTTCTAGTGTTCCACTTGGCTTTTAGGTTTCTCGCTGGTTTTATTTTTTTATTTTGTTAATCTCGTTTTCCCAGTGCAATGAAATTTCTCAATTTCTTTGCATACTTCAGGTGTTTCCATGTCTGAAATGCAATTTTCTGACTTCCTCGTAATTTATTTCAGCTCTTATTACTATGTCCTCAGACGCCCGGGGATGCATTGTTTTTCTTGTATTTAGGAAGAAGGTACTAACGTTGGAAAGTTCCTACGCATTATGGAGTAGAACAGTACAGCCCTCTGGGATAGGTACTCAGGCAGGTGGACAGCTGTTTTTTGTAGCTTGAATTGTATTCCCCCCAAAATTCATTTGCATGACTGTGTGTGTGCACAGTTTTTTTATATATCCAACCTGTGTGTGCACATTGATATGTATGTGTGTGCATTGTGTGCATGTCTATGTATGTGAAGACCCGCTTCAGATGTTACCCCCTCAGGCCCTGTCTATCATTATTTTTTGAGACAGTGTCTCCCACTGACCTGGAACTTACAAAATAGGTTAGGCTGGCTGGCCAGCATGTGTTAATCACAAGACTCGGGAGGGAGGAGGAAGACCCTTGACCCAAATCATCATGGCCAAATTAAAGTAATCAATTAGTGAAAGCAAACTTTTTGATCTTTGTACAAGAGCGGCCTTTCCCTAAGAAGATGTCTGAGGGGTCAATACTGAACGTGAAGAAGACAAAGTTTTTTGTTTGTTCTTTGTTTGATTCTTGAGAAAGTTTTTTTTTTTCCTGTGGAGCCTTGGCTGTCCTAGAACTCCCTCTGTGGGTCTGGCTGGACTTTCTTTGATAAAGACCCACCTGCCTCCTTCTACTGAGCATGATCCACCACTGCCAGGCAAGACAAGATTTTTATAGCTCAAGAATAGAGAGTTGGGTTTGGGGATTTAGCTCAGTGGTAGAGCGCTTGCCTAGCAAGCGCAAGGCTCTGGGTTCGGTCCTCAGCTCCGGAAAAAAAAAAAAAGAATAGAGAGTTACCCAATGGGGGGAAGGGATTGGTGGGAAATAAGTAGGGTTACAGGACAGAACACAGCATAACAATTGTTCTAATGGTCACCTAAACTAAAGACATGGTTGTGAGGAGAAGATAACAAGGTAGTCATAACAATAGGTAGTCATAACAACAGGTAGTCATAACAGCAGGTAGTCATAACAGGACAGTCATAGGTGGACATAATAGCCTTTTGAAACAAAAGTTGGGTTGCCAGATGATTAGAACACAAGTTTTTGAAACAGACATGATCGCCATTCCAGGAACAGGCAGTACAGAACCATTTGTAGTTAGCATTACAGGTGGGGCACAGCCCAATCCTTGAGAGACAGAGGTTTTAACCATAAACAGGAATGAGCCTGGTTTGTCTTTACAATGAGATGGCTTGTAAGCCTTCATCTTCACAAATGCAGGGAGGCTACCCATGTCCCCTTCTCTAGTACTCGATGGGATGATAAGCATGGTCCATTGGGCCTACCTTACTTTATACGGTCCTAAATATCCAGCTCAAGTACTCCTGCTTGCAAGGCAAGCAATTTACCAACTGGGCTGTTTTTAATACATGCTAGCATATAGTTTCCATGATAAAGTCCACTGAAACCTTGAAAAAAGATTTCCACATGACAATGGTCACCACAGAACTTTAGGCATACCTACATAGACACTCCCTATCAATGTAGCACCCGTGACTTTTATAAGGATGCAGGACGTGTTCTATTGGCTGATAAATAGCTTGGGACAAGGACCTGAAGAGGAAGAACTTGTAACAGGCATTAAAATAGATTCTACTAATGGAGGATGTAAAATACACGGGCCCCCTTTCAAAAGGATGGATTCTACTCACTAAGAGACAAAGCTCAGGATTGGTGGGGATTTTGGAAGGCTGGCTCCATGGAATCACTAGATCAAAAGATCACTAGGGTTTCAGACAATAGTCCCTCCAGCCTTTGGGAAACAAGGCATCAGTCACTCTCTTCCTTTAAAGAAAATAGTCCCCCACATTGGACAAACCTGGTTCCTCGGATGTTTTTTTTAAGCTGTGCCCTCCTATACGTACTGGAGATTGAATTCAGGTTGTTGATTGGCGACGTCCTTTACCCACTGTTGCTGGCCCAACTTTGATAATTTTGACGGTTGGTTATGTGGTTGCCATGACACAAAGTAAGAGTTTTACATCTGGTGTCTTCTCATCTGTAGCAGCGCTCTCTTCTGCTTTCCTCATGAGTTGAGGTAGTACTGGGTCCTCCCCACATGGATCTGTTTGATTCTAGACTTCTCAGCCTCCACAACTGGGAACCCAAATAAACGTCTCTCCTTTTAAGCGACCCAGCCTCAGGGATTTGAGGACAACAATGGAAAACAGGCTAATACAAACTGTGTGAAGAAGGGGAAACACCCTCGTTTTTGTTCAGTCTGCTTCCTACCGCTGTGTCAGAACACTTCGAACACAGGGTAAGGAAGCGTGGCCAAGGTGTACCCTGGGAAATTATGCCCCGCAGCTGATCTAGCATCAAAGAGCTTAATTAGGGGAGATGAGAGGAGTGAGGACCTGGGAAACAGATAGAGGCAAACAAATGGACATGTAGACAGGCAGACAGACAAGGAGCAGAGAGAGAGAGCCATGAAGGCAGAGAGAAGGAATGAGGAGAGGGTGCTGGGGGTGGCTGGTGTTCCTTACCCCCTCCCCATTCCCCCCCACCACATACCTGACACACCTGGCTAAGGCGGGTGATGACATACACAATTGCTAGATCCCTGAGAGCAGGCCAGTGGAATTGCCTGTATACTAACAGAAAAGACTTTTCTTTTCTTGGCTCACCAGACAGACTCCATTGCTTTTGGATTCAAAATGAGGCAAAAAAAAGTAGAATAAATATATAAACAAAATCATGGCAGGGAACACACTGTAGGGCAAATCTGTTCACCTCATAGTGACCAGGAAGAGGAGAGAGAGAAAGATAGATGGGGGAGGTGGGAATGTGGAAGAAAGAGAAAAGAGGAGGAAGAGGGGGGAGAAGGAGGAGAAGGAGGAGAAGGAGGAGGAGGGGAGGAGGAGGAGGAGGAGAAGGAGGAGGAGGAAGAGAAGGAGGAGGAGGATGAGAAGGAGGAGGAGAAGGAGGAAGAGGAGGAGGAAGAGGAGGAGGAAGAGGAAGAGGAGGGGGAGGATGAGGAGGAGGAGGAAGAGAAGGAGGAGGATGAGAAGGAGGAGGAGAAGGAGGAAGAGGAGGAGGAAGAGGAGGAGGAAGAGGAAGAGGAGGGGGAGGATGAGGAGGAGGAGGAAGAGAAGGAGGAGGATGAGAAGGAGGAGGAGAAGGAGGAAGAGGAGGAGGAAGAGGAAGAGGAGGAGAAGGAGAAGGAAGAGAGTTCAGAGAGAAGATACCTCTTTCCAGGGCACACCCCCATGGTCCTACCTTCAACAGGGGAGCCTTGAGGGGACACCTCAGATTCAAACCACAGCACTTCTAGAGAAGCAACTAGAAGGCAGGTTCTGCCTTTCCTCGGGGGATCGTGTGTTGTGAAACAGGACAGCTGGCACTGTGGCAACCACTCTGCCACTGTGAGTTCAGAGAGACATTGCCATAGCGTCTCTGGGACTGAGGCCAACCCTGGTTGGAAGAGCAAACCCAGTGAATCTCTCTGGGCTTTGTTTGAGTCGCTGCTGTGGAAAGCCTCACTCAGCCTCCTTACACATCCCACACATGGACCAAAATACTCCCTTTATTACTGGAGCCAATTCGTAGAGCTTTTCCTGGCACCTTTGTTAATAATACAGTCTTTTTTTTTTTTCTAAGAAAAATTGTACATCCCTACCTTACGTTTGCAGGCAGAGAACGGTTTATTGTATCCGAATCGATCTGCAAATATTTTGAGGCAAACACCATCTTACTCTGTTTCTGGGCCAGAAAGAGCTTTCTGCTGCTTAATGATGGTAAAAATGACATAGGAAACTGCCTTTGTTTGACATCTGAGATGTTCAGGGCTGTAAACTCCCCGCCACAGGCCTTCTCTCAGTTAGAAATGCCAATTAAGTTGAGTCAATAAATAAGGCTGCACGGTAGTCTCCACGCACAGAGCAGTACTGTACCGCACCACTGAAGAAATTTCCAAAAATCCCTCGTTGAGGCGAATAACACAACCTCCTTTAGACCAAGACATTGGATCTTAGTAAATTATTTCAAGAAACTAAATGCATTTAGGATTCTCCAGAATAGAAGTTATAGATAACTATCTATCTATCTATCTATCTATCTATCTATCATCGATCTATTCATCTACGCACCTATCATCTATCTATATATCTATCATCTATCTCTCTATTCATCTATCTATCTATCTATCTATCTATCTATCTATCTATCTATCTATCTATTATGTATTGTATCTATCATTTATCATCTATCTATTCATCTACCCACCTATTTATCATCTATGTATCTATGTATCCGTCTATCATCTATCTATTCATCTATCTATCTATCTATCTAGTACCCATCATCATTCTATTCATCTACTCACCACCTATCATCTATCTATGTATCTATCATCTATCTCTCTATTCATCTACCCACCTATCTATATCTATTTATCTATGTATCTATCATCTATCTATTCATCTACCCACCTATATATCATCTATCATCTATCTATCTATCTATCTATCTATCTATCTATCTATCTATCTATCTAGTACCCATCATCATTCTATTCATCTACTCACCACCTATCATCTATCTATGTATCTATCATCTATCTCTCTATTCATCTACCCACCTATCTATATCTATTTATCTATGTATCTATCATCTATCTATTCATCTACCCACCTATATATCATCTATCATCTATCTGTATATTAATATATGTATATCTATATCTAAATAGACAGACAGACAGACAGACAGACAGGACTATTAGAATGACTTAGAGGCTGTGGCCCAGCAAGTTCAACAATGGCTATCAACAGAAGGTCCAAGAATCTCATAGTTGTTCAGTTCACAGGACTGGATGTCTCAGCTGAAACTGAGTGTAAACCAAAATCCTGAAGTAGGCTCTAATGCTAGTGAAGAATAGCCAGCGAGAGCAAGAGCAAGCAGGAAAAGAGAACCACCTTCCTTAGGCTGCCAGCACAAGGTGTGGCCTAGATTTAAAGGAGGCTCTTCCCATATCAAAAGATAAGGGCTAAAGGTATATCTCCTCACTTCATGGATCCAGATTAGAAGTGGAGTCTTCCCACATCAAATGATTTAATTAAGAAGGAAAGAAAAAAACAACTCTCACAGCTATGCCCAGTCTCTTGGGTTGTAGTTAATGCCACATGTAGTTAAGGACAACCAAGAATAGCTATCACACTAAGTATACAATTATGTGTATGCAGGAGGGAATGTACCAGGCCACTGTAGTGCTAATAAGACCTGGGAATAATTAGTACATGCTGAAAGTGACCAATGATGGGTAATTTGTTAAACTAGTTATAACGCTGTTATGAATCGGCGTACTGTGTAGCCGTAAAATAGTGATATTGATGCTTATTTTTTTTTGAAGTTTTCTTCCCTTTAAATTCAACATGCTGCTTAACTTGAAGTATGAACAAACATAAATGCCCCTCCCCCACATTGTCCTTCAGAGTCCACTTCATACACTCTGCTTTGCCACCAGTCCCTTGACTCTCTCTTCGGTGATGGTGAGGCAGACTCTTTTTCCTCAGGGAAGGGAAATCCATGGCTTGTTACCCTTTCTGATCAGGACTATGTTGGTGAGGCAGGTGGTGAAACCATTGCGGTTGGTATCCTCCACATGGTTACTTTGGATATAACACAATGTTTATAGCATTCTGTTGTGTTAGAACAAAGGTGAGTTGTAACATGGTAAGTAAAGTATGATAGCACTTAAAATATATAGTGTTAGGGCTGGAGAGGCGATCCAGCAGGTAAGAAAAGCTCATACCACTCTTGCTAAGGACCCAGGTTCAGTTCCTAGCACCTACACGATGGCCCTGTAACTACAGCAATCTATAACTGTGGCTCCAGATATCCAATGCCGTCTTCTGATCTCTGGAGGCACTACACTCTCTCTGCAGCCACTATACGCGTGTGCACATACCCCTCCCCCACCCTCAGACTTATACCATACATACAAAAATAAATCATAAAAATGATATATATCCATAAATGTTAAGTAAGGAACCTTGAGTCCCCTCTATATGTGAATATACACATGAGTGTGAATATACACATGTGCCTATGTACATGTATGTGTGCCTGTGCCTGTGTGGTGTGCGTTTAAATGCACATGTCTGCATATGCACTGTGGAACCTAAAGAATGACTCCAGGTCTTATTCCTCAGGAGCACTGTATACCTTTTTTTTAAAGAAACGGGATTTCATTGGTCTGAAGCTCAAAGCTTAGTCTAGGGTAGATGGCTGGCTGGTGGTACCTTCCTATCTCTACCTCCCCAGATCTGAGATTATGAGCTCATGACACTTTATGTGGCCCTTTGAATAGGTTCTAGGGATTGGACTTAGATTCTCTTACAAGGTGAGAACTTTAGACTGAGCCATCCCTCACCTAGATCCTTTCTGTGATTTTGTTTATAATTTGTCTAAGTCAAATCCCTATTCTTTATGAAGACCGTATTAATGAAACTAAGACAAAATTAGTTATAGGACACTACTGACCTACTCTATAAACTTAAACATTTTAACAGTGAGTAAAATGGGCATGGGGTACTTCATTAATATTGTGCATATTCCAGTACATTCTTGGAGGTCTGTGATTTGGAGATCCCACCCACAATTCTGCTGTGGTTTCAATATTACTTCCCCCCCCCCATTAAAATTCATGTGGAAGTCTGATCCCTAATACAGCAATGTTAGGAAGCGGCAAGGTTTTGGAGACCATGGGTCAAGCCCTAAGGAGTGGACTAGTGCCTTTCTCACAGGATTGGTTCCTTCAAGAGTAGTTGGTATCTTTTCTTTCAGGCATGATAATTCCCATTTTAGAGTAGAGAGTACCACAGCCTGGTAACCATGGCAACTAATTAAGACCTGCTAGAGGTATCTCAGTCTACAGGAATGGTCTTGGAGCTATTGATACTCATGGGTAGATCCAGGAGAGTTCGCAAGATCCTTAGCTGGATTTTCAGTTATTATGTCTTCATACACTCCCCAGCTGCAAGGGATCTTGGGAGATGCTAAGGTGTCTAGGAAATGGAAAGTTAACGGAAAGGGAAACTCCATCATGTAGCTTCCATGAGATCACCATCTACCATGGGGTGGGATTTTGTGATATGCAGCTGCTTTGGGGTCACCCCACACTCCTGTAGGTAGCCCCATTACCCATGTTCTAAACATAAATCCAATTAACTCATTCATGGGCTGAGCTACACGTGGATGGGGTAATTACTTTGGTGTTCGAGTCCTATCTACAGCGAGTGGATGTCTGCTCGTATCTCCCCAGGAAAAGGTAATAACGCCCTTATGGTCTGTCACTTTCTCATGGTCTAGCTTGGGAACCCTGGAGAGGACAGATCTCATCTTTGAGATGACACTAGGGCGGGATTGAACTCATAGTACATAGGCTTGTGTCTCACCCGAGAACTTTCATTTCCTGTCATCATCGGTCCTGTGTTCTTTTTGGGACAAGATGAAGTGGGCTTTTTCCCTACTTGGCATCTACACAATTAATTAATAACTTAGAACGTACCTAGCAAGGTCTGGAAGGCGTCATTAACAGGGATGGTTTCTCTGTGGAAAAAAACATGTCCCCCACAGGCTCATGTGTAGGAGGAACACTTGGTCCTCAACTAGCGGTGCTGACGGAGACGTGACAAAACTACTAGAGGCTCAGCTGGAAAAAGTGGGTTGTCGAGAGGGAGTTCTTCATGGTTATCAGCTGGCTCTCCATGTATGGGCCTAGCTTTCTCTGTTTTCTAACAGCTGCCATGATGTAATTAACCACATAAATCTCAAACTGCCTCTTGAACATGGGGCGCCCCCCATCACCATGGTGGACTGCATCCCCTGAACTATGAATCCTGTTTTCAGGTGATTTCTGTCAGATGTCTATCACCATGAGAACAGTAATGAGGAACAGAAATGAGGGAACAGAATGAGGAAGCCTTCCTAGTCCTCTCAGGTCTTGTTTGGAAATGAAGTTGAAATGTCGATGTTTGCTCATCTGTCTGAAATCACCAGACCCACACACCTTCGGACTATAAGGAAGCTGGGGTAAAGGGTCATCACCTCCCTCTGAGGCCTTCCTCGGCATCTGTGGCTAACTCTTTCAGGGGTAAACACTGGGAGATGCCCAGGGCTATCTGGATGCTGACTTATCCTACTAATGGATGCTCCGATGGACCACATCTCGTACCTTTCTCCTGCTTTTCCATGGACACACAATTCAGGCGCACTGGACTCACTTTCCATAAACCATCCATTATGCCTCTTTGGCAAGGGGCCTCCGTTATCCCTCCTGCCCCTTTGCATGATGGCTTCATTCTGTCTGCTCCCACCATTTGATTTGATTTGATGGTGTTGCAGCATGAGGCTCCCACATCATTTCTGCCTGTTAAGCAAACATGTATTTCTGGGATGGATGTTTTTAATTGAATGAAACTGAGTCTAACGAGGGTCAGCTGTAGCTGTGAAAATTTTTTTATGAGCCATTTGCTGAGAAGCACATCCAGTGCAGCCTTCTGCATTTGGCCAAGAGAGTCAGGTGGAATCCTTATGGTAGCACGCAGATCAAGGCTTTTCTGGCTTTGTTGTGCTGAGGTTTCTGGCTGTGGGCCACCCCGGTGGTGGCCTTGTGACATGCCCTTTTCTCTAGGCTCCTGTTTCACTGGTATAAATAGGAAGTAATTTGCTCAATAGAGAAGAGACAGTGGCCCTGGAAGACCTCTGTTTGGCACATGTTCCAAAGCTCACCTTCAAGAACCAGTTGGGCAAGGAAGGGTGTGTGTGTGTGTGTGTGTGTGTGTGTGTGTGTGTGTGTGTGCATTTGTATGTGTACATACACATACATATGTATGTTAGTGTATGTATATGAAATAGGTGTGTGTCAGGAAGTGAGCTGGAAGACCCACCCCCTTCGTAGGCTTGGTGACTCCGAGACCTATATTTCCAATGTAGAAGCCATTGCACATGTCTCCTGTAGCCGTGGCAACGAATCACCACACTTAGTGGCTCAAAACACTAGAAATGTATTCACTCACAGTTTTTCCAGAAACCCAAGTTCAACACCTCTGGGCTAAGGCCAGGGTGTCGCCATTATCACGTTCCCGCTGGAGGCTGGGGAGCAGAATCTGTTCCTTGATTCTTCCAGCTTCTAGTGGCTGAGACACTCCTTGGCTCTTGCTCCTATCATTCCGTTCTTTAAGGCCAGCAGCGCCTTCAAGTCTTGGCTTCCTCTTTGCCTCAGTCTTGGCTTCCTCTTTGCCTCAGTGTCTTCTCCCTAAGTATATATGTTGGACCCTCTTCTCCTTAGAACAGTGGTTCTCAACTTGTGACTTACGATCCCTTCGGGGTGGCATATCACATATCCTGTATATCCTACATTAACATTGCAATTCATAACAGTAGCAGCATTTCAGTTATGAAATAGCAACGAAAATTACTTTATGGTTGGGGTTGACACGACACGAGGAGCTGTATTAAAGGGTCACAGCATTACGTCAGAACCACTGACTTAGAATAACATAGGATTATATTCAGGGCTGTTTTAGTGACTTTTGTTATGGGGACAAACACCTGACAGGCTTAGTTTAGCGAGAGAAAGGATTCATTGGGCACATAGCTTCAGAGGCCTTGGTTACAGAGGTGTGGAGGACCTAGCCAGGTCTCTCACATCATGGCAGACAAGATTCAGAGAGCATGGAGAAGGGGCCGGGGATAACACACCCCCTCCAAGGTCATGCCACCAGTGACCTACTTACTGCAGCCAAGTTCCACCTCTCTCCTTGAGTTTCGAGAACGTCCCAAAATAGCATCACCAAATGTTCAACACATGGGATTGTGGGAGAAAGTTTGTATTTAAACTGTTAGTAGAAGAGTCCACGAATCTTAGTCAAGACAGTCCTCCCAACCAAGGAGTTACATTACCACCCCTAGACTGAGTGTTTCCATATAGGATGATTTCCCCAGGCTCCAGGGGATAGGATTAGGTTTCCTTGGGTGGCCATCTTTTAGCCTATTACAACCCACCCTTAAAAACCTACAATTTTATCCTTAGCCTGTTGTTGTAAAAATATATAAATAAAAAGAATAGTTGTCTATTTCCCCGGCTAGGTCCAGCACCACCGTGCCTCAAGATATCTGCTAGATATCTTGGTGGAAACACATCCCAGCCGCACACTTTCCTACACTCAAACCCTCACATAAAAGAATACACAACACAATAATCTTTGACCCAATTGGTAAGATATAATTTCCCACTTAATCATACAAAGCCCAGTACCACCCGTCCCTTAGGAACATTGTTAACAACCTGTAAATACACAGAGCAGAATCGTAACGTCACCTGCCATGGCTTCTCCACCTCCTGTCTCCTCCTTTCTCTCTCGTCTCCTCCACTTTCTTCAAACTTCTCTTCCACCCATCCTTCCTTCTCCTCCAAAGACAGGTCTCCTTCTATCCTGTATCTGCCCCTCACCTGTACTTTACAAATTCAATGGGGAGGTTGTTCTGGTGAAGTCACCTGAGTTCTGAGTCCTTGACCAGGCAGCTGTCCTTGGGGGCAGTGGAATTAGCATCAAAATACAGATAACTTCAGGGCAAACCACAACATTAGCCGATATAGGTTGAATAACCTTTACCTTAAATTTGAATCAGAACTGTCTTAGATTTTGCTTTTAGATTTAATATTAGATGTTTGACTATTTGCATATACATAATGAGGAATGACGGGACCAGGCACAAATTGAAAAGACAGGATCACTGATGTTTCATATATGTCTATATGTTACCAGAAGGTAATCTATCTCTTTTGCGCATGTGCATATGTGTATGTGTGTGTTGAAAGGATGCATGTTGTATGTGTGTGTGAGTGTGTGTTGAAGGGATGAGTGTGTGTGTGTGTGTGTGTGTGTTGAGGGGATGCATGTGTGTGAGGGTATACATGTATGTGTGCATATGTGTGTGTATATGGAAGCTAGAGGTCAACCTTGGGTTTCGCACCACCTTGTTTTCTGAGACCAGGTCTCTCACTATCCCAGAATGCTTCTGTGCTCCACCGTACTGGGATGGTAAGCACATGTTACTACCTGCTGCTTTTCACATGGGATACTGGGATTGAACCAAGGTCCTCATGTGTGCAGCACACACTTGACTGAGCTGACTGTCCGGTGCCACCTGGAAGGTAATTTTGTATAATACTTTTAGTTAACCTGAAGTTAGGTTGTCAGCCCTCACAGGAGGGTTGGTATGGGGTTTTCCACATATAAAATCATGTTGACCTTCAGAAGGCTTTGGATTTTGGAACATTCTGGGTTACACAGTTTCAGATTAGGGATGTCCAATCTGTGTCTGATGCCTGTGTCTCAGTTCATGGTCGCTTTTCTGGTTTACCAAAGACATGGCCCAGTTCTGACCTATGAGATGGCAGTTCATTGGGCAGGAATCTGGGGGGAAACTGTCTTCCTTGACAGAGAAAATAGGAGAAGTTCCCGTTACCATGACCACGTGTGTGTGTGTGTGTCTCTCTCTCTTGTGTGTGTGTGTGTGTGTGTGTGTGTGTGTGTGTAGGTTCACATGTACACTTTTGGGTGTGCGTGTGGGAGGCAGAGGAGACTCTCAGCTGCTGATCCTCAGGAACTATCCTCTTTAACGCTTTTGAGACAGTTTCTCGCTGCTCTGGATCTCAGCAAATAGGCTCGACTGGCGACCGCTGGAGATCTGCTTGTCTCTGCCTCCCCGGTGACCACGTTACAAGCTCCCACCAGCATCTTGGACTTTACATGTGGGCATAGAACTCAGATCCTCATGCTTTCTAGGCAAGGAGCCCTTAACCAACTAAGCTATCCCCCAGCCTCACCTGTGCCTTAGTATTTCTATCTCATGACCAAATTCTATGTTCATGCCCTGGCTGGATTTCCTTATTTCATTCATCTCTTGGTGCACACTTTCTTGAGCTTCAACCAGTTTATTCCTGTCCCCTGTCTCAGTTCATTGAGAAGGTCTGTCCCTGGCCTCTTTAAAGTCTGTGAGTGTGATGCCGACCATTCTTTCGAATTCTGTCTTGAATGTCATCTAAGCCTGTCGTCTTTGGGAACCATTACGATGAGACTGATGTTGTCTCAGCATTACCCTGTTCTCTTGTTATTGCATCTATTTCTAGAATTAGACCCAGGCATATGGATGTTGGCTGTTGGTTGTGTGTTTTGCTGTGTGTTTTCAGCCCATCTGACCAGGCTAATGATTAGAGGCAGCCAGTGAGAGGAGAATGTATAAGGGAGACTGGAATGGAGGAGGGGGTTTCTGGCTAAGGGGCTGTCTTGTCCTGTTTCTGGTAGCCTGGACCATCTCGTAAGTCTGTCTTGCCCAATCTTTTCTTTGCTAGCCTGGGGCAACTAATTGAGGATAGGCTATAACTGGCTCCTAAGGGTAGAGAGAGGTCACAGTCTGGGTAGAGGGAATTTGGCTAGTCGCCACTGGACCAGGCAGAGCTAGCTACATGGGGTCTTTCATCTGGAGCAGACTTCCAGGGTTATGGAGGGGTCGTGGGCAGTGAGGATGGACAGACTCCACGAATGCACATGCTTCTTTGTTTTTATAGCCAAGATCCTTACTATGTAACTCATGCTAGCCTAGAACTCAAGGTAGATTCTCTTGCCTCAGCCTCCCAATGGCTGGAATTATAAGCTTAGAGCACCATACATAGCTCCCATCTAACCCTATCTTCTCATTCTGCGTGCTGGTAAGATTAAGAATTATAGAAGAGCACTGTTAACTGATCCAGGATCCCCCTTTGCAGGCTATTCTGGTCTTTACTGACAGGCTGGTACTGGTCTGAGCAGCTTTGGGGTGAGGGTGAGACAGGCCCAATCTGGGTCGCCGAGTCATCTCGCAGAGCATTTTCTGGCACTTTCCCCTGCCACAGCAGATCTGAGCAGCTGCTGGTCACACCATTTGGCCAGAGGCCACTCTGTGAGCTTCATGCTTTGGTAGCCAGTGATTTTGAAGAGAGAGGTCAAATCAGGGAACTTCCACCTATGCGAAGCTTCAGAGACATCCGTGATCTGTTCCTGTTTTGGCTGTGAGTCTAGCAGCTGTCCCCAGTGAGCTTGATGTTTTACTGAAACAGAGGCACGGGGAGCCTGGGCTCTTCTAAAAGGTCCCAGCTCAACTTAGCGGTTTAAGTCCGTGCACGTAGCCGCACCTTAAGTACATCTGGGACCCATGAGAATGTAAGTCAGGCTCCTGGAGCCCTCAAAGGCTAGGATCAGCAACCTGTGTCATTATTCGAACTAAAGACCTCCGTAGAGGCCGAGAGGTGGCTCAACAGTTAAGAGTGTGTACAGCTTCTCCAGAGTACCTGAGTTCAGTTCCCATCATGCATGTTAGGTAGGCTCACAATATAACTGCAGCACCAGTGAGGATCATGCTTCTTCCGACCTCCATGGGCACATGCCCCCTATTGACATATATACATAACTAAAAATAAAATAAAATCTTTCAAGGAAGAGTCACTTCAAATCACCAGAACCCCTGTGAATAGCCAAGGGCACACACCTCCAGCCTTAGCTCCGGGGAAGAGAGGGAGGGAATGAAAGCAAGAGAATCTTTGGGGCTTGTGTTAAAAATGTTGAACTGCAGATTTAGTGAGAGATCCTGCCCCAGAGCAATACGGCAAAGCGTGATAGAGCAGGATTTCCCACAATCCCCACCCTGGCCTCCATGTGCGCACATGGGCTTGGATCTGCACATGTAAACACTGTCCTTTGGTTGAAAACAGAGTCTCTTGTCCAACATTTGTAACCTCGTGTGTGATACCCAGGTCTCCACTGCCCCAAGTTTCACATGGTAACATCGCTCTGCCTTGGCTCTTCACTGCTTCCATTTTCTAAGGACCTGGAGTGACTTGGGTAGAATTATAGCTGCAATAAATGATGTATGAAATGAGAAATCTTTGTCCAGGGCTGGAAGGGGGAGAGAAAGAAGAAGAAGAAAAAAAAAGCAACCTCTCACAGAAACAATTGTTTGGAATTAGTTTCTCTACGGTCAGAAACTGCAGGAAAAAAAAAAAAAAGACAGAGTCATCAAATTTGTTCATTTGTTTGTTTACTTCTGCATTTACTGAAAAGTCAGGCTTTTGTCGATTTCCTATTGTGGCTTTCAGACTCCCAGTGATGGGAAATGGATCGTGCACCAACCGAAAGCCAACTTGGGTCCAGTCCAGCCCATGACCTGTGTGCTCAGGGGTGAAGACCGGGGAAACATCAGCAAGAGATGTTTTCCAGCACTGGACCCTCCCACCCTTTCAGGGTGACCCTCTCTTCTACTTGTTTCTGCCTCATTCTGTGGTCTGCTGCACTACTTAAAAATTTGCTGCCAGGGAACTGGAGTTATTGTTCTTTTGGTAGAGTGCTTGCCTGCCTAGCATCCAGAAAGCCCTGAGGTCCATCCCAGCATCACATAAAGCAGGCACAGTGGTGCATACCTGTAATCCCGGGACGTAGGGAGTAGAGGCAGGAGGATCAGAACTTCAAGGTCATACTTGAGGCCAGCTTGGGCTATGTAAACCCTGCCGCGAAACTTAAAACCAAACAAAGAATATTTGCTGCCTGGGGATGTGCCTCAGTGGCACTGAGCACAGCTAACAAGCACAAGGCCCTGGGTCCCATGGCCTGCATTGAGAAGTAAACAGGCAGCACAAATCCAAGAAACAAAATAAGGACAATTGCAGCAAGATGGTTCAGCAGATAAAGATGCTTGTTGACGAACCTGAAGACCTGATTTCAAACCCTGGGACACATACAGTAGAAGAGAATCTTTCTCCCAAGTTCCCTTGTCCTCTGCACATATGAGCATGCTTGTACATACATGCACATACACACACACCCCAGGATAGTCGTTTCAAGAGTAGCGCTACAGCTCACTGGTAGAGCACTTGTCTAGCATGTACAACACCACAGATTCTATTCTAAATGGAATGGAATAAAAATCTGTAGACAAAGGGATTGTTATTGAATGGTATGAAATTCAGTTCAGAGGACCAAGTCAGACCAAAGCAAGAGCTTTGTATACAAGAGAGAAGGCTGAGCACAGTGATAAGAGTACTTGCCTGGCCCGTCAAGGCCCTGGGTTCCAGCTGCAACATCATGACAGCAATACTAATAAAATTCCAAAATGAGGGCTGGGCTTCCTGGGTGCTGCTAGCCATGAGTCGCATGTGGATGGCTTCCTACAGCCTGGCTGCTGGAGGGTCTTTGTCAGGACTCTGCACCACACATCTAAGTTAGTCACTGTTGTTGTTAGCATTTCTATTGCTGCAAACACCGTGACCAAAAAGCAAGTTGTGGAGGAAAGGGTTCATTCAGCTTACACATCCCAATAGCTGCTTAGCGCCAAAGGAAGTCAGGACAGGAACTCAAACAGGGCAGGAATCTGCTGAAGATCTGTCTGGGAACATCATGGACCGTGCCCCCGATCTTCAGCAACAAATCCAGGCCAGCCCTCAGCGGGAGCCCCCTGCCCTTGACCTGTTTGGCTACGCTTCTAAGAGGTATTTACAAAACCCTGCTTCAGGCACAGTAGCTGATGGTTCATGTGAGAGAAAATGGTCAACTGAAGCCTTAGGAAGAGAGAAAGAAAGGCAAGGCTGACCGTGGAGAGAAAGGACTCTTGCGAGGCACTATTTTCGTCTTGGTTACGCGCTCCCAGAGTGTCCTTGAGGGAGTTGTCTGAATTCTCCGTCTCTGCTTCCTGCTTCCCTGGCAAAACCTCTCAAGGTGCATGCCAGGCTCACAGAGATTCCCCTGCCTCCCTGACAGGGTATGAACACTGTCCTGGATTCTTTTAGGGGTTGGGTGCAGAGGCCAGGGCGAAATGTTGTCAGTCATAAGAGGAACATCAAATCGCAGGCAGATTGTGACCGCCTTATAACTGCCATTTAGAAATAACTTCTTTGATTCTGCTCCTGACCCACATAACCTTTTAGGCTGTCAGGAAAAGGAATAACTGGCATTTACGGATTGCCTGCTGTATACACGAACTTGAGCATATCCATTTACTTGGTCCTACCCACACCCCGCTCACTTTGAACAAAATACCAGTAGGTAGTCCAGGTTGGCCTGGAGCTTCAAGTGCTTCTGTCTCATTTTACAGAGTACTAGGATCACAGGTATGCACCACCATGCTCAGTTTGTTTTATTTTTCTTACGGTTATTCCTCCCTTGGCATGGTATGGCGTGTGCATGTTAGTTTGTGTGCACACATGCATATGCATGTGTATGGAGACCAGGGTTCGTATTAGCTGTCTTCCTTGATTGCAGCACTTCATGTGATTTTGAGAGCAGCTGTGACCCTGAACCTTGAGCTCGTTTCAGCTAGGCTGGCTGGCAGGTCAAGAAACTTTAGGAACCTGTCCTCAAGATAGAAAGCATCGTGGGTATCCATCCCTGAGAAAAAGAGCATCATGGGTATTCATCCCTGAGAAAGAGAGCATCATGGGTATTGATCTCTGAGAAAGAGAGCCTCATGGGTATCCATCTCTGAGAAAGATAGCCTCGTGGGTATTCATCCCTGAGAAAGAGACCTTATGGGTATTCATCTCTGAAACAGAGAGCATCATGGGTATTCATCCCTGAGAAAGAGAGCCTTATGGGTATCCATCTCTGAGACAGAGAGCATCATGGGTATTCATCCCTGAGAAAGAGAGCCTTATGGGTATCCATCTCTGAGACAGAGAGCATCATGGGTATTCATCCCTGAGAAAGAGAGCATCATGGGTATCCATCTCTGAGAAAGAGAGCATCATGGGTATCCATACCTAGGAGTGTCACTACTGTCACCAGTGCTGGGGTTACAGACATGCATCTTCAAGTTCTGCTTTTATGTAGGTGGTGGGGATCTGAACTTGGTTCCTTGTGCTTGTGCAGCAAGCCCCTCCTCCACAAAGTCATCTCCCCAGCCCAGCCTCCAAATACTGTTCTAACTATGAGGCTGGAGCAACTTCATACCCAGCAAGAGAAAACAAACGTAGAAGCTTCTTCTCTTTGCGTGACCGGGATGGTGATCCTTTGACCTCTCGTTCCCAGGAGTGGGGCAGCCTGGCCCCTCAGAAACATTAGCTCAGCCAAGCAGTGCCCAGACATGGTTTCACCCTGCGCCTTAGACTAGGGACTCAGACAAGCTGGGACACCAAAAGAGGCTGCAGAAACAGGTTTAAAAATAACGTTACCGGCTCACACTTTGAAATTTAAGCCATCCACTCAGGAAATGCTGAGCGTAGTTCAAAAGTGGACTTAAAAAAAAAAAATCCGTTATGACTCTTCAAGAACAAAGTGGTAAGTGGTGGAGAAATAGGAGGAAGTGGTTGTTTGTAGAGTTTATTATTTAAAAATAAGTTGTCATCTTTCTCCTAGATTCCACCCGAGGCCCTGGGAGTTGAGGCTCGCTTCTCTCTTGTTTTGGGGTGCTTTAAAGGGGCCCTAAATATAGAGAAATAAAACGATGCCATCCAGTCACGCAAAAGTGACGTTTTCAGATTTTCCCCTTTGTGTCTGCAGTGTATTGAGCTGGCCTAAGTCTTGTAGGTCCTTCTCAAGGTCGGGGGATGTTCCTGTAGTTCACAGACATCTATACTCTGCCTTTAATAACTGTGTTTCTTGTGTTTGGTTTTGTTGGGGTTGGGTATCGTGAAGCCTGTACCAACCTTGAAGTCTCCATGTAGCCAAGGATGGCATCTGATCCTCCTGCCTCCACCTCCCTGGGTGCTGGGATTACAGGAGTGTATCACCACCATGCCTAGTATATGGGAGGCTGAGGATTGGACAGTTTTGTGTACACCAGGAAAGCACTCTCCCCACTAAGCCACACCCCAGAAGTCTCCCCCCCCCCATCTTTATTAAATTGGATATTTCTTATTTACATTTCAAATGTCATTCCCTTTCTCGGTTTCCAGGCCAACATCCCCATAGCCCCCTCCTCCCCTTCTTTATGGGTGTTCCCCTCCCCATCCTCCCCCCATTACCACCCTCCTGCCAACAATCCCATTCACTGGGGGTTCAGTCTTGGCAGGACCCAGGGCTTCCCCTTCCACTGGTGCTCTTACTAGGATATTCAATGCTACCTATGGGGTCAGAGTCCAGGGTCAGTCCACGTATAGTCTTTAGGTAGTGGCTTAGTCCCTGGAAGCTCTGGTTGCTTGGCATTGTTGTACATATGGGGTCTCGAGCCCCTTCAAGCTCTTCCAGTCCTTTCTCTGATTCCTTCAACGGGGGTCCCGTTCTCAGTTCAGTGGTTTGCTGCTGGCATTCGCCTCTGTATTTGCTGTATTCTGGCTGTGCAGAAGTCTTAACTATATTTAAATCAGGCATATACTCAAGAGCAAATGCATCTTTTTTTCCTGCTGTCCCCCACCCTTGGTTTCCAGTTTGTTGTTTTTGAAGATGGAGCACCATTGCTTGTGTGTGCAAACAGCCCTCTCGGCTAAGCCACCTTCCCAGGCCTTCACCAGGGGATTCCAGCAAGCACTGTGCCGCCAGTGAGCCACAAACCTAGAAATGGATGGGAGGTTGTGGCGATCGATAGTTCTGTGGACCTCAGGGACGGGCTGGTTGAGGATCTCGGATGCTCTGTGCTCTGACACTGATGGGCCAGCACTCGAGATAAGTAACATATGGTCTGTGGCTCAATGAGTAATCTCAGATTAGCTTCTGGAAATGGGATTTTTAAAAAAAGTCTTCTCAAGATAGGGTTTATAAAAAGCACCACTCATTGAAAACAGAAATCTATAGGGGCAGGCTGGCATGGGACCGTGGAAAGTTTTCAGAAAAAAGAAATTTTTTCTTTTAAAGAATCCGTATTTGCGTTCCTGCCCAGCTGGGATGCTGCCTGGGCCGGTAGGGTGCTGGCTACCTGCTGTTTTCTGTGGGATCAGAGTCACATTTCACTTGTCTATATGATGACTCACCTTACACATCACACCTCTGAACTAGTAATTTGCCTTCTGAGGACTTATCTCAGGGACATCGATGTCAGAGGAGAAAAAGAAAGCCACATGTGTGGTAACTCTGATCGTCTGGTTGCTTTTAGGAACCCCCCAAGGCCAGCAGGCATGGCGTAGATGATTAAATCATGATGTATTGTGGGGCTGGAGAGATGGTTCCTCGTCTTAGGGCACTTGCTGCCATTGCAGCGGACCTGAATTTGATCTCCAATAGTACCTACCTCCAACATTCACAACTACCTGTAACTCTAGCTCCAGGAGGGCTGAAGCCTTCTTCTGGCGTCTGTGTCCTCAAACGTGCTTAAACACACTTAACCTGCCCCCCCAATACATAATTAATAGTAAAATCTTCAAATCACATTAGGTTGAATCAATAGACTATTGTGTGTTTGCCAGCACTGTAATTATGAATTCCCTATGAAGCATATATTTGGATTAATTACCTTTTATAACACAAATAAAACAAACATAATACAATGTTTTCTCCTCTGTGAATTGTATAGTGTGTGTGTGTGTGTGTGTGTGTGTGTGTGTGTGTTTACATACACATGCATATATGTCAAGCATGGTGGCACACATCTGTCATACACTGGAAGGTGAGGTGGAGGGATTAAGAGTCTGTGGCCAACCTGGGCTACATAGTAAATTTGAGGCTTGTTTGGGCCATATAATGAGACCCTGTCTCAACATAAAGTTAAGCATGATGGTACATACTTGTCATCCCAGCACTCAGGACATGGAGGCACAAGGGTCAGGAGTTCAAGGTCATCTTGGACTGCATAGTGAATTTGGGGCTACCCTGGACTATGTAAGACCCTGTCTTAAAAAACAAACAAGACAAAATATAATAAAAAGAAACACCAACACACATTCAGCACCCACTTGTGTACACACATGCACACATGTGCACACACACACACACACAAGATCTGGAGGAAACATAATACAGACAATGATAATGATAATGATAGATATGCCCTATGGTAATAGCAGGAGAGGGGGTTTTTTAATTATTACTATTTTAAAAAATAACTTCTTTATTGCTGTAATGGCTCTGAAAGTCAAATCCTGTCTTTGCTTATGAACTACTTTGTTTTTTTTTTTTATTTCATCTGAAAAGCTGATATAATAGCAGCTTATATTATTAGCAGCCAAGTTCTCCTCCAGCCTGTGTTCTTAGCCTGTACTTCCCTACCTTCTGGGTTTGTTTTTATTTAAATTTATCATCGTCATCATCATCATCATCATCATCATCATCATCATCATCATCATCATCGCCACCATCACCACCACCACCATCATCACCACCACCACCATTACCATCATCATCATCATCACCACCACCACCATCATCACCACCACCACCACCATCATCATCATCATCATCATCATCACCATTACCATCATCATCACTTTAATTTGAGGTGTGTATGTGTGTGTATGTGTTCTCATGTGGAGGTCAGAGGGCAACTTCAGGTGTCAGTCCTCAACACTATCCACTTCGCTGTTTGAAACAGCGGCCAGGAACTTGCCAAGTCACCCGTGGTGGCCTGCAAGCCCCAGAATCTGTCTCCGCAGCCCTGGCATTGGATGTATTAGTGTACACCACGACCCCCAGCTTTCTATAAGGGGCTCAGGATTGAACCTCAGGCTTGCACGGTGTGAACTGACCGAGCTGTCTCCCTAGTCCTCTGTCCCACTTTTTTCGGCTGCGGTACTTACAGACGAGCAAGAAAGCGTAGCCGCCCTGCAAGGTCACTCGGAGCAGATCCGGGCCTTCAAAACCACGTGACCTTACTCTGAAGGCCGCCGCATGTGCTCTCCTTGCCCCTGGCTTCGCTGTTTCCTTCCAGATGTGCCACAGTATCAGAGATAACGTGCATCTCCCGTGGGCCCGGCATTTAGTGACAGTCCTGCTGATCGCCATCAGCATCATCCCAACGCGTGTGTAATGAAGTCATGAGAGAAAGCAATGAAGGCGGCATCTGTGCCAGGAAGGTCACGGATGTGGCGAGTGGAGCTCAGAGCTGATATCTCCGGGCGCAGGCCCTGCTTTAATGGATTTTAAAGGTCTATTTCGAAGTTAGAACATCTGTTCCTGGGCTACTCTCCTATGGGTTAAATGTCTCTCCTGTGATGGAGATGCCTCCCTTCTGTCCCTTTAGCACTCTCTCTCTCATTAAACAAGTGTTTTGCATATTTATTCTTTTGTTCATTAGCATGGTGAGATGTGCGGGTGGTTTCCAATTGTACCTATTTCTATTTTCCCCTTCTATTTTTTTTTTATTGTACACACTACCGGTGAATTAGTTGTTGATCAGTCAATCAGTTAATTAATTGTATTATTTTCTGCAGTACTGGGATTGAGCCTACAGTCTTACACATGCTAGGAAAAGATTCCACTACTGAGCCACGCCCCCAGCCCCTCACTGGGGAATTCTAGGCAGGAGCTCTACCACTGAGCCACACCCCCAGCCCCTCACTGGGGGATTCTAGGCAGGGGCTCTACCACTGAGCCACACCCCCAGCCCCTCCCTGGGGGATTCTAGGCAGGAGCTCTACCACTGAGCCACACCCCCAGCCCCTCACTGGGGGATTCTAGGCAGGGGCTCTACCACTGAGCCACACCCCCAGCCCCTCACTGGGGGATTCTAGGCAAGTGTTCTATCTCTAAGCTAAGCTCCTAGCCCTCGCTTTGTTTTTATGAGTTAAGGTTTCGGTTTGTTGTACTCAACTGAATTCACTCTGTGACTCTCACTGCTCTTGGCCTTTTTCTCTTCCTGCCTCAGTTTACCATGTTGCTTCTATACCAGGCCTGGCTTCTTTCATGAAAACTCTTTAGGTGCAATCAATGTCTACATGTGTGTTTATTTATAAATTATATATGTTGATCACTAATGGAATATATATTTATGTATATATATGTGTGTATATATATATGTATATATATATGTATATATATATATACTGAATAGATAAAGTAAGGCAGACTTAAAAACCTACTTTCGTCATATTTCCTTTAACAACACAGAAGTCCTTCGTGTTCTTATTACAATGTTGTTACCAGTCAAATTTTCAATGAAGGCCGTGTTAGTGAGTCTGCTTTATTATGTTTGACATTCTTAATTTAATACCTTGTGATACAATAATCCAAATGTCTGGCTTCAGTGCACTAGGTTTTGCTTTCCATAGCAGGAACAGAACCCTCTAAAGATATATGGGTCCAGGTGGGGGAAGTTGGAAGTCCGTGGTACTAACTAAATTATAATAGCATCATGCATACACTGTGTATAAATTTTGTGGAAATTCAGCTAGCAAGCTTCCTTTTCTCAGGATGCAACAACTTTTTGGTTGGTTTTTTTTTTTTCAGAGTAATTTAAACATTTTCTTCCTCTCTCTCTGTGAATGTGTGTCATGTATGTATGTATGCATGTCCTCGTGTATGTGGGTACCCATAGAGTCAAGGAGAGGGTGCCAGATCGCCTGGAGCTTGAGTTATGGGCGATTATGATAACCAAACTCTGACGTGGACGTCAAAGATCCAAAATCAGGTCCTCTGCCACAGCATCAAGGGCGTTTAACCCCCTAAGTTCTCTTTCCAGTTCCCCCACCAATATTTTTAACCAATGAGTTCAAAACCTGCCTACACTCTTTGTATGGCTGATATTTCAGGAGCCACACAAAACCCTTTCCAAGACTCTTAAATGTGCACCTGGGAGTTTTCAGTGAGCCAAATTTCAGATTTTTCAGGAATAAATCATTAATCAGCCCTAGAGATGTTTCTTTTTAAGAACGGTTCTATCATAGTACAGATGATGGACTATAACTCATGAGCCAGATGAACCTTCTCCTCCCCTTTGGCCATGGTGTTTATCACAGGAACAGAAAGCAAACCAGGACACTTTCCAAGAAGCTTAATGGCATGACTGCAATGTGCTTTTCAGCATCCCTGAAACTTTGCCCTTAAACCCTGCTTTCATTTAAAGAAGAGAAACCATTTCCATCAAGAGTCACACTAAATAAATCCTTTCCTTCCTGTAACAAGATCACTTACTTATGTGTATATCTGTTTATTCATTCATTTATTAGTGTGTGTCTGCAGGCATGCATACACATGCGTGCACACACACATGCATGTATGTGTGGGCATATGTGGAGACCAGAGGACAATCTTGACTGTCCTTTAGACACTGAACAGTTTGGTTTTAGAGACAGCGTCTTTCACTGGCCTAGGAGTCTCAGAATAAGCTAGGTTGCCTGGCCAGCGAGCTTGGACATCCTCTGCTGTCTGCCTTCCAAGTGCTGGCATTATGAACATGCAGTGCCATGTCTGGCTTTTCCTCATGGGTTCTGGGGATGGAACTAAAGGGGCAAGCATTTGATTGGTTGCTTCATCCCCCGGCCCTCTCTTGGTTTTGTTTGATTTAGTTTTTTTTTTTTTTTGAAGGTATGTTTCATCCCATAGCCCAGGTTGGTCTCGAACTCATAGCCTTCTTCCTGTTTAGCCTCTTAGCTGTTGGCACTCCAGATGTAAGCTCTGTGCCTGGTACGTTAAAACGTCACCTAATTCAGTATGTAAAATTTCCATAAACCTTTTGCTTACAGCTGATAAAAATAGTACTTAATGTGTGTTATTGTAGAGACGGAATCTCACAAGTAACTTGTTACATCAGCAAAGACACCATGAGCATTATAGCCATACTCTGTTCCACTCTTCCTAAGGAATCTACCACTCACTTCCTGAAGGCGTTTCCTGTGAAGGGGCATTCTGACTCACTGTCCGGCTTTCTCTGTGCATGCTTGGTTGAAACTTAGTCTTTTTTTTCTCCTGTGTCTTCTGATCTTTTGCAATGAGCTGGGGATCTTGAAAGAGAATTAAAATGCCCATTGTTCAGTTTGGGGGAAGTTGTATCTGCTATGGTGTTAAATACTCCTGGAGAGAGCAGTGATTGCTCTTCTGTGTCTGTTTTGTTTTAAAATGCTGTGGTAGGCTGGGGACATGGCTCAGCGATTAAGGGCTTGCCATGCAAGTGTGAGGATCAGCGTTTGGATCCCAAGAGAGCATGGAGATGCTGCGTGGGCACAACAGCCCACCTGTGGCAACCAGTCTAAACCTTTCAAATGTCAATTTGTATCCGTGAATATAAGATAGCATCTCTTAAAAGCCCATACATACAATTTTGATTCTGAAACCTGCCTGGGCCCAATTCTTAGACATATGCTTCTGGCCCTCTGTGCTCCTCCCACTGCCCTGTGGGTATTTTTTTTGGAAGTCATTAGTATATATGGAGTATCCGGTGGAGGGAGGGAGACCTAGGTCCCAGGAGAGCTGCCATTTGTTCTAGAAAACTGGGCACTAGATTGACCAACGAGACTCAGTCACAGATGTCTGACCAAGTCACAGCGTAATGACAGTCTGAGAGGAAGATTCTGGACCCGGTTTAAAGCAAGAGCTTCCCTCAAACAGCACAGATAGTCATGGGCTTGTGCCCAGAGAACTCTTCATTCACTGCCAGCATCGACTGTGAAAGGCAATGTCAGGGAGTTGGGGTGGAATCAGAGAGTGTCACATTAGTACATTTGTCAGTGTATCACCACCCATGTCACTCACCCATCCCACAACATATTTAAAGAACCTGGGCCAGGAAGGAGCCCAAGCTGGAGATTCTGAGATGCAAATAGCCTGCTGCCGTCTTTCTGCCATGAAAGCTGTGACAGACAGCACATTGCACAGATGCAAGTCTGAGGCACTAAACGTGTTTGGCAGTAATAGTTACTTGGCTTCTTAGTCACGTTTTCTCATTCTTGTCGTTGTCTTAATGGAATATCTTTTATTTACTATTTGAATACTTTGTATATGCATACACTGTATCTTGATTATACCCACCCCAACTCCCCCTCCACCTCCAGCCAGGCACTCCCCATATGCCTTTTACCCCATTGTGGTGGTTTGAATACGCTTGGCCCATCAGGAGTGGCACTCTTAGGAGGTGTGGCCTTGTTGGAGGAAGAGTGTCACCGTGGAGAGGGGCCTTGAGATCCTCCTCCTAGCTGCCTGGAAGCCAGTCTCTTCTTCTGTTTGCCTTTGGAACAAGATGTAGAACCTCCCAGTCTCTCCATCTTCATGTCTGCCTGGATCCTGCCATGAGAACATTAATGGTGTCTTAGTTAGGGTTTCCATTGCAGGAAAGAGACACCGTGACCAAGGCAACTCTTTTTTTTTTTTTTTTTTTTTGGTTCTTTTGTTTGGAGCTGGGGACCGAACCCAGGGCCTTGCGCTTCCTAGGTAAGTGCTCTACCACTGAGCTAAATCCCCAGCCCCCCAAGGCAACTCTTAAAGAGGACAACATTTAATTGGGGCTGCCTTACAGGTCCGTGGTTCAGTTCAGCATCCCGGCAGGAAGCATGGCAGCCTAGGTGCTAGAGAGGTAGCTGAGGGTTCTACGTCCAGATCAGCAGGCAGCAGGAAGTGAACTGGCTTGAGCTTCTGAGACTTCAAAGTTCACCCCCTAGGGATACACTTCTTTCAACAAGACCACACCTACTCCAGCAAGGCTATACCTTGTGATAGTGCCACTCCCTGTGGACTAAGTATTCAAACTCATGAGTCTGTGGAGGCCATTCCTATTGAAACCACTACAGGGGGGGTTGTTGTAGTTACCTCATTTAGGGCTGAGCACTCAGTAGGCACTATTTTTCAATGCTTTGACCAGTTAGGAGTCTCTGAAGACTACTGACCACTTCACCGAGGTACTTCTCTGGCCAAGATGTGCCTCATGGTAGTGAGAGTGGCTCATGGCTGTGGCAGCAGTCACCACCACATGGGGCTGCATGCTCACATCTTGTAAGACCAGAAAGCAGAAAAAAAAATGAATGCTAGAATCTAGCTAGATTCTTCTGTTCCCCCCTTTGTTTAGTCCAGATCCTCAGGCGACAGAATGGTGTGGCCCTGTAAACATCACTGAAACCATCCTCGCCCTCACATACACAGTAATTGCATATAGGCTTTCCGTAATGAAACCAAGTTAATTATTAAGAATTGCCATCCCATGGCCTCATGGGAGATTGGAGGGGGTCGGATCTGTGCTAAGGGTGTTATCCACAGTGTGTTATCAGAGAAGATAGGTCCTGGGCGGGAACTCAAAGGTTACTAAGATCGTTCCAGCTGAAAGCCAAGCCAGATGAAGGAAGAGCATGGTTAAGGGAACAGAGGCTGGGTAGAGACCGGATGGTGTCTGTGTAGCTCAGCATCCCCAGTTGTTCAGTCTTACTGAGGGCTGGAGCACAGAAAGACTGAGGTGGGGGAGGAAACTAGGTTGAGTGTCAGCTGTCTTATAACCCAAGTCCTAGCACCGAAGGATGTATATTTTTTAGTGTGTAGACAGTGCAGGCCAGCCTGGCCTGTATAAAGTAAGTTCAAGGCCAGCCTGAGTAACTTAGTGCCACCCTGTCTAAAAGCAAAATTTATGAAAGGTCTGGGGACATATTTCAGTGATAGAGTGTTTGCCTAGAATTCCCCAGTAAGATGGTGTGGACATGGCTCTAATGTAGAGCCTAGAATCCCCCAGTGAGGGGCTGGGGGTGTGGCTCAGTGGTAGAGCACCTGCCTAGAATCCCCCAGGGAGGGGCTGGGGGCGTGGCTCAGTGGTAGAGCACCTGCCTAGAATCCCCCAGTGAGGGCCTGGGGGCGTGGCTCAGTGGTAGAGCCCCTGCCTAGAATCCCCAAGTGAGGAGCTGGGGGTGTGGCTCAGTGGTAGAGCCCCTGCCTAGAATCCCCAAGTGAGGAGCTGGGGGCGTGGCTCAGTGGTAGAGCCCCTGCCTCCAGGTGGAGCCTCCAGGGAGGGCCTGAGGACTTGGCTCAGTGGTAAAGCATCTGCCAAGAATCCCCCAGTGAGGGGCTAGAGGATATGACTCAGATTTGGAACATTTTAGAACACCAATGAGTTTGTTTAAAATTGTGACACCCCCACCCCACCCCCGAATTGCTGTAGAAATTCCTTAGATACCATCTACGCTGGGTGGCTGAGCATTCTGCTTGGGCACTTCTGGGCCATTCTTTGATTAACATAGAAATTAGTTCTTTTATGTGGCTCCGAATTTGTAGCTCCACTAGTTTTAAAAGCTGATATTTAAGGACTCTGGTATAACTCTAACTTGTTCTTTTTTTTGGGAAATGGGTGCAGGATATTTCAATTTACTTCATTCTACCTTCTCATTTTTCACACCAGTTGCCTTATTATTCTTAACTATTATTAAAAGGAATGATAAAAATGTAATTAACCATCTGGGACATATTCCTGCTTCCCATTAGTCAGGGCATCTATTATAAAACCACTCCAAAGTTCAGCTTTAGAAATAAAGTCTCTAAGTAGGCGGATTAGCTAATGAATTTTTCTTCTCTATAGATGACAGGCTATTTTTTTTTTTCTTCATACAAGACAGGACTTCCACTGGCCATTCATCATAAGGGGAAAGGGGAATGTAGAAGTAAAAAATAAATTGGACCTAGTTGTCCATATAACGTACAGTGTAAAAGCTGTAGATTTGATATGGTTTTTATAAGGCTTCTGCACGATGCTTTGCCACTCATATTTATGGATTTAGCAGTTAACCTTGGCTTCAGGGAGATAAGTCTGCATTCATACCGAATGCTTGCTTGAGGTCCCTGGGAAATCAATATTTTTATTCATTCCCTTCCGTGGGAGTAGAAAAACCGGAGATGGGGTCTGAACAGTGGAGATGTCGGAGGTCCCTATTTATCTAATGGAGACCCTACAGTTACTTTAAGCTCATTGTGGCATGTAATCCAGAAAGGAATTACACCATGGACTGCTGTCTCCATGCCACCTGTAATGTGACTTCTCCTGTAGAGATGTAAACAAATGTCTGTTTACTCCAGGTAGTACACCAGCGACAGACTAAAGCAATGGGTCCAATAAAGTGAACCAGTGAGTATACTTGGTTCATTCAGGGAGGGTTGATGGGGGTTACTTGCAAATGCCTTGTTGGGAGGAGATTCTAGGCCGGGGCTCTACCACTGAGCCACGCCCCTGGGCCCTCCCTGGGGGATTCTAGGCAGGGGCTCTTCCACTGAGCCACGCCCCCAGCCCCTCACTGGGGGATTCTAGGCAGGGGCTCTTCCACTGAGCCACGCCCCCAGCCCCTCACTGGGGGATTCTAGGCAGGGGCTCTACCACTGAGCCACGCCCCTAGCCCCTCACTGGAGAATCCTAGGCGGGGGCTCTACCACTGAGCCATTCCCCCAGGTCTTCACTGGGGGATTCTAGGCAGGTGTCCTAACACTGTGTCTCATCCCTAGACTTAAAATAATAGCCTAAGTTGCTCAGACTAGACTTGAGGTAGGTTTGTAACTGGAGAAGCTCTAGTACTTTTCATTCTCCTGCCTCAGCCTCCCGAGTAACGGATATGAAAGGCTTGAACCACCAGTACTGATTCATCATGAGAATTTTTAAAAGACTCTCCCAGTTTAGGGTTGCCTTCAAATTCTCCTGGATTCAACCCCCCCAATCCTTTCTTGTCTCTATAGGCACTTCCTCTGGTTTAGAACACATAACCAGGCCTCCTAGCTCTCAGAAGCTCCCACCCCATCCTCTATGATAGGAAACACCTGAATATTGTCAGCTCGCTCTGAAGCTGTTTGTCTGTTTCCAGGAATCCCCCAAGCGTGATACTGAGTCACGTGTCTAGGAGGGAGCTATTCCTGCTCTGGGAACCCTTCCATGACTTCTCATTAGTCCGATAAGGTATAATTCAAGCTCATTTTCTTTCATGAAACCTTGATAAAGCTAGCTTACGTGTGTTCAACAAATAAAAGCTCCTTTTGTTGTGCCAAACCCCACGCTACGCTCTGGAGCCAGGGATGACTGAAGCATGAGTGACAGCACCTAGGAGCTCTCTGTGCTCGTGATAAAGGTAGCTACGGGATTTTAGTGATAGTAAATTTTTTCTTTTTTATTTTTCTTTTCTTTCTTTTTTTTTTTTTGTTTTTGTTTTTTTAGTTTTGATAGCACACCTCACAAAATTCACTTAACAAAGAGTTGATTTTGACTACCTTTCTACGGTATACTCCATCATGGTGGAGAGAACATGGCGGCAGGAGTGTGAGGCAGCTGGTCACGTAGCATCCACAGTCCTGAAGCAGAGAGAGGCCAATGCTGGTGCTCAGCTCACTGTCTCCTTTGTATACGGTCCAGGACCTCAGCTCATGGAACGGAGCTGACCACATTCGGGATGGGTCTTCCCTCAATTTAAACTCTGAGGAAACACCCTCACGGACAGTCAGAGGCTTGTCTCTTCAATGATTCTATCTCCTGTCACACTGATGATAGTAACGATCATGGGGTTTTCTAGGACTATGTCACAGGAGCCTGGAGAAGCCCATTTGGAGGCATGGGAAATTTCAGGGAGCTGCCATTTGTGCTGGGTGTTGATGTAACCACGGGCAGAAAGCAAGGTGCAGCAGGGGGAGGAAAGGCACAATGTCAAAGGACATAGCCAAAAACCTATCTTGATAGGCGTCGGTGTCAGGGCACCGAGTTTATGGTTTAGCGGCTAAGGGCACACACTGTTCTTCCATAGGACCTAAGTTGGATTCCCATTATCCAGGTCGAGCAGAGTGCAACAACCTGAAATTCCAGCTCCTGGAAACCCATAGCTCTTTCTGGACCCCATGGGCACCTGCAGTCATACTTATGTGGAGTCACACACTATACCCATAATTAAAAAATAATCTTTAGAAAAAAAGAATGCAGGGCTGGAGAGATGGCTCAGAGGTCAAGACCACTGACTGCTCTTCTAGAGGTCCTGAGTTCAAATCCCAGCAACCACATGGTGGCTCACAACCATCTGTAATGAGATCTGATGCCCTCTTCTGGTGTGTTGAAGACAAGTACAGTGTACTCATATACATAAATGAATAATTCTTTTAAAAAAAAGAAAGAAAAAAATGCTGTATGTGGGGCTTCATACATATTTTCTTTTTCCTGTGTGTGTGTGTGTGTGTGTGTGTGTGTGTGTGTGTGTGTGTGTGTGTGAGAGAGAGAGAGAGAGAGAGAGAGAGAGAGAGAGAGAGAGCGCAAGCATATGGACCTCAGTGCACTGTGGAGGTCAGAGGACAACTTTTTGTATTCAGTGTTTTACCATTCTATGGCTTCACAGGATTGAATTTGGGGCATCAGGCTTGCAGGGCAAATTCTTCTAACTACTGAGCCATCTTGCCCAACCTTTGTTGTGTTTCTTGCAATTCATGCTCAGGCTGTGAGTCTATGGGACATAGGGAAGGTGTTTGAACAAGAAGCCCTTCCTGATGGTATTTCCTGTTGTAGCACATGCCTTAGACTCTGAGCCTGGAATGCAGTACTAGGTGTGGAAACAGCAGGGAGTCCCCACAGGAGGGTTGTCTAGGAGCCTTTATGCTCAAATAGGTGTCAAAAGCCAGGAATTAAACAGAGCTGCGGAATTGGAAAGACGTGAAATGTGTTGTTTTAGCCACTGAAGAAATGATGACTGCATTCTCACTGTCCTCCATATGTCTGTGTCTTAGTTAGGGTTCATAACTGTGAAGAGATACTATGACCAAGGCAACTCTTACGAAGGAAAACATTTAATTTGGGGCTGGCTTAACGTTTCGGCTGTTCAGTCCATTATCATCACGGCAGAAAGTATGTCAGCCTTCAGGCAGACACGGTGCTGGAGAAAGAGCTGAGAGTTCTACATCTTGATCTGAAGACAGCCAGGAATGGTGTCTCTCTCACCGTGGTTGGAGTTTAAGCTAAAGTGATACACTTCATCCAACAAGGCCCCATCAACTCCATTAAGGCCACATCTAATAGTACTAGCTCCTATACGCCAAGCGTATTCACACCACCACAGTATGTATGTAAGTATATATGTATGTATGTATTATACATATGTAAATGTATGTGTGTATGTGACTGAATGTCTGTGTTTTATCTCCAAATAAAGTGTTTTATCTCCAAATAAAGCTAGGAGAAAGGGTTTCTGGCTGCCATTCCTATCCAAGATTGGCTGAACGGTATCATCAAGACTTGGAGAGTTCGTACCAGTTGCTCAAGATTATAGAAATCAGAGATAGCAGAGCTTGGGTAAATGAAGCCGGTATGTCTCTTTGAAGTGTGCAGGGAAGCCAGCAGGGGTGATCTGTCATCCCAGCTGCTTGGGATCGTAAGTTCGAGACCACAGTAAGTTCAAGGCTAATCTGGACAACCTAGAGGGACATTACTTAAAAACAAAACAAAACAAAAAGAAGACTGGGAACTGTAGCTGAGTGAGAGGATGTAGGTAGGTAGGATGTTTGTATGGCATGAAGAAAGCTGTACACTCAAGCCCTGTAACCTGAGCGCACAGCTAAAAGCGTCTGTGGAAGATAAGACCTGCAGCTGCTTATTTTGTCCTATGTATAAAAAGATTAAGATGAAGTATGAAAATTAACACTAGTAGTAAGAGTAGATACAGAAAATATCTCACTCTACTTCCGAGCCACACATCCTGTCCTCCCTGCGGGGTACCATGTACTGAATCCTGAACAATCCTATACAGTGGTGAACAACTGAGCCACGCCCCCAGCCCCTCATTGGAGGATTCTAGGCAGAGGCTCTACTACTGAGCCACGCCCCTAGCCCCTCATTGGAGGATTCTAGGCAGGAGCTCTACTACTGAGCCACGCCCCTAGCCCCTCACTGGGGGATTCTAGGCAGGAGCTCTACCACTCAGCCACGCCCCCAGCTCTGAGAGACAGTCTTCAAGCACAGAAGAATTCATCTTGCCCTGCTGGCCTTGGGGACAGTCCCAGAGTACAGTGGAATGATTTTTTCCTCTAGCCGTTGATGTTGCCTGACATTGTAATGGATTGTTCGGAAAGAGCCGAGCTGCCTGCGTGGGGAGGTAAAAACATTAAGGTCATTGTCAAGCTTCTCTTGCCTGTGGATTCCACACAGCGATTGGCTGCGTTTATCCCAACCCTGCGAGTCAACAGATGTCTTCATTCCACTATTATCCTTCTTTCTTCCTAGCCCCCGGGGAGAGATCCCAATCTGGGAAGACACTAGCTGTTACTTGAGGAGGCAGCTGATTGACAGCCAGCCTCTGCTTTCATTGTTTCAGTGGGTGGGATCTACCTGCAGGCAAATGTGAGGAAAAGTATTTTTAGTAAAGACAGCTGTTTTCCAGGGACCTAGGTTCCTAGAAATGTGCTGCTCCTGTTCTTTTATGTCAAATTATTCCACAACATTCACTCCTGGGGCAGCTGTTTGAATTCCTTCTGTCCTTCCCTCCCTCTGTCCTTCCCTCTCTCCTTCCTTCTCTCCTACCCGTTCCCTCCTTTCTTCCTTCCCTCCTTCTCAATTTTCCTTCTATGCTTCCCTCCCTCTGTCCTTTCCTCCCTTCTTCCTTTCCTCCCTCTATTCTTCCCTCCCTCCTTCCCCCATTCCCTTCCTCTTTCCCTCCTCTATCTCCCCCTTTATTCCCTTTCCTCTCCCCTCATTTCCCCTGCTCTTCTCTCCCCTCCCCGATTTCCTCTCTCTCCTCCTTGTAGGAATTACAGCATGTAATTCCTTGTGCTGAAGGCACCTTCCCGCACTGAGTTCCACCCCTACCTTCCCATCATTTTTTTTCATCTAGACACTAGTTTGATTCCAAAATGTTTAGAGCCAAGACATTTTGTTCCATTTAAGTTCCAAGTAAGTTCCATTTGGATAGCTAGATATCCAAACACCTGTAATCCTGGTGCAGGCGATACTGAGGCAGAAGGATCTCTGTGAGCTCAAGTCCAGACTAGACTACAGAGCAAATTGCAGGCCAGCCTGAACTATATGACAGACCTTGTATCAAACCAGTCCCTTTAATACAGTTGTGTCTCATGCTGTGGAGACCCACCCACCCCCAACCATAGAGTTATTTTGTTTCTGCTTCATAACTTTAACTTTGCTACTGTTGTGAGTTATAATGTAAATATCTGATATTTCCAAACGTCTTGGGTGACTCACCCCTGCCCCATGGTGAAAGGGTCATTCAACTCCATGTCCTCAAGAGAGTCCAGACCCACAGTTTGAGAACTGCAGTGTCAACCAAAGAAAACAAAACAAAACCTTTCCCTTTATAATGATAGCATTCTCTTAAATGTCAAGCACCCTAGCCAATCCTGGTAGTACAGCCCTAGAATTCTGCTCAGCCAAATATGATGGGAGGGATTCCAAGTTCAAGGATAGCCTGGGCTAAGGATGGAGTTCGAGGTCAGGCTGGTCAACTTCATGAGAAAAATATCTCAACACAAAAAGTAGAAAACAAAAACTGCAGCTATAACTCGATGGTTAATGCTTGCATTGAATTTATCCCCACCACAGGAAAAAAAATTCCTTCTGTTCTTTAATGAGGTATCCTAGGAATGGTCTCCTGTTTTTCTGGAAGTAGCTCAGAGAGTTTGGGAAATCCCCATGTCCAGTTTTACCCAGTCTGATTAGATAGTGAAAGCAGTCTTTTAGAAGCATCAAAAGCTATGAGAGCTCTCTCAGTGTTTCCAACTTGCTGGCCCGACCAACTCCTCCACTGGAGCGAGTTGGCCTTGGTTCCATTTTGGGTTTTAAAGAGACTGAACTGAGCTACACAGCTTCCAGGCCCAGCACTTGCAGGCTGAGAGCCTCAAAAGGGTCTTGATCCTCTGGAAAATGGGCTCTTTAAAAATGTGTGTGTGTGTGTGTGTGTGTGTGTGTCCATGTCCTGTGTACATGAGTCTAGTGCCCACTGAGGCTTTTCTATCTGGGTTCTGGGTACCTTAGAGCACCCAACATAGTATCCAGGAACTAAACTCAGGTATTCTGTAAGAGCTCTTACCTGCTGAACCCTTGCAAGCTAATACCATGCCCCCTGAGTCCTTGGATCGGTGATTGGTCTTATAGATGGCGATGATGGCCAAACTCCTTCTCAAGTCTCATCCTGTTTGCACTTGGCCTCCTGCTAAGTGCTGGTCTAAATCAGTGGTTCTCAACCTTCCTAATGTTGTGACCCTTTAATACGGTCCTTCACGTTGTGGTGACCCCCAACCATAAAATTATTTTGTTCCTACTCTATACCTGTCATTTTGCTACTGATATGAATTGTATCATAAATATCTGTGTTTTCTGATGGTCTCGGGTGATCACTGTAAAAGGTTCACCCCCCCCCCCCCGAAAGAGTTCTGACTCACAGGTTGTCCAAACTCTAACCTTTTGAGACACCTTCTGCAGCACAAGGGTGACCATGAACTTCTGGTGCTCCTACCTCTACTTATTCAGTACCAAAGTCACATGAAGTAGCACCATGCCCCACTTGTGTGATGCTGGACTTTGTGTGACTTTGGGCTTTGTGAGATGGAACTGCCTTCAAATTCACTAGATAGCCAAGGGCGGCCTTCAACTCCTGATCCTCCTTGAACTCCTGAGGTGCTGGGATGACAGTCATTCTCTATCAGGCCAATCATGCTCTTCGATCTCTTAGCTTTGTCCCACCGACACCTACATGGAACTCGGTGACACCTGTATCTCATGCCGGAGTAAAAGCGGGACACCTATGATAATGAGAGTCTTCAGTCGCATTCTGGGAGCCCTGGATGTGAATTGGGTGTTCCTAGCATCCCAACTCATGACTGACAAGCTCTGCCTTCCGCACACGATGCTGATGATGGAAAAGGGTAGGGCAGGGTGGGGAGATGGCTCAGTGGTTAGGGATGTGTCCTATTCTTTCTGATGATCCCCTCTCAGTGTCTAGAACCCAGGTCAGGAAGTTCACAGCCACATGTAACTCCAGCTGGAGGGGAGTCCAATGCCCTCTTCTGGCCTCTAAGGGCACCTGATGTACGCATCACTTGCCAGGCTCAGAACATTGAGGTTGCTCCCGGATAGGTGTGGTTTTAATTCTTGGATGCTGTTACTTCTCCACATGGGACATTCTCTGCAAAAGTCACACATCGAAGTCTTAACTGCTTGGCCCTCAGAAAGCGTTTGTATCTGTGGAGGAGGTCTTTAAAGATTGTTACAGTGAGCTCTGTGAAGTAGCCCCTACGGATGACGGATTTGACTGGACTAAGGACCATTTAGAGTGTTAGTGAGACCCACCTCTGGGCTGGCCTGTGAGGGTGTTACCAGGAAGGTTTCACTGAATAGGGCAGAAGCATCCGCCCATACGCAGTGCTGTCCCATGAGCCTAGATACCTGGGGTGCATAAAATGGTGAATGGGAGTAAGCTATGTATCAGCAATCATCCCTTGCTTGGTGGTGAATCTTACGTGACTAGACAGTCTGCCGTCATGTCTTCCCAACCATGATGGACTGTGCCCTTGAACTATGAGCCACAATAAACTCTCCCTTCCTTAAGGGGCCTTTGTCCGGTATTAGGCACAGCAGCTGAGAAGAACTAGCACAGCTAGCCTCGTTGGTATTGGTGATGCCCACCAAGGAACACGTCAAGACCTTCAGTCACCCGTTGTCCGGCTTGAACTTCCTGGCCTTTGAAAATCTTTCTGGAATCCTCTGGCACACAAATGTCTGTGGTCATCCACACTCACCAGGCTTCAGAGTGTTGGTCCTTGATGCATAGTCTCATTTGTTAGTCTGGAAGTTGCTAGAATTTTGCGTACGGTGTTTGCCAGGAGGGGGAAATAAGCTCTGGGGTCTGCATCTAGCTGCATGTAAACATTTGAGTGTCCACGATGAAGCCAGGGAGCCAGGTAATTGTCTGTTGCTAGGACACATCCTCCCTCTCCATGCTACCCTGATACCCTGAAATAACAATGACTCTGTTAACCTCGGCTAAGCTTCGTTTTTTTTTTTTTTTTGTTTTGTTTTTTGTTTTTCTCTCTTCTGGGAGACTGCTGAGTCTTGGTAAATGGGTGTAGATCAACCCTTCAGAGCTGGAAATTATTCTGAAATAGTTTGTGAGGGAGGAATCATTGAGCTAGAAATATCAGGGAGCAAGCTCCTTGCCTGTGTATCTCCAGAGATGGGCTCTCCCTGAAGAGAATGGCTCTTGTGTCTGTTGCAGTTGTGTTATGGTAAGCTCTGCTCATCTGCTGATGGGAGTTATACCTCTGTCTCCTGTGACTTCTGCGTGTGTCTGGTGTGTTTTAAAAGAGTACCCCTTCGATTCTGCTTATTAAGACTATAGAAAGCAGTAGGTTTCTATGTTTAAAAACAGGCCATGGCTGAGGAGATGGCTCCTTGCCATGAAGGCTGAGGACTTAGCTTTAATCCCCACTACCCATGTCAAAGCTGGGCTGGCAGCATATACATAACCCCACCACTAAACAAGCAGAGACAGGAGGATCGCTTGGGTTCCCTAGCCTGCAAGCCTAGGCAAAATGTTGAGCCCCAGAGCCCAGTGAGAGACCTTGTCTCACAAAACAAGGTAGACAGTAACTGAGAGATGGCACTCAAAGTTAACCTTTGGCTCCACACGGTTGTGCACACTCATACCTACAGCTCCACTTCCCAAAATGTGTTCGTTGCCCAGTAAGCCTAGGCAAATGGCTAAGCTCCGGTTCTCAGTGAGAGATCCTTTCTTAAAGTAAGAATATCACCTATTGAATAACACCTAAAATTGTCCTCTAGCTTCTACAGATGTGTACACACACACACACACACACACACACACACACACACACAGAGGCAGGCATACACACACAAACATGCACACACACACAGAGGCAGGCATACATACACACATAGGCACACACACACACAGACACACACACACACACACACACACACACACACACACACACACACACAATGGGGTAGATGTTCCGAAGCCATAAAAGTTCAGAAAATAACGCGATGGGCTTAATATACACATTACCAAGCCTCAGCAACTCCTGGGTGTTCCTCCTCCCCCCTCCCCGCATGCTTCTTTCTGCCTGTTTCAGCAGATTTATTTGAGGTAGTAGATGTTTGCTGAGTGGACAAATGAGGGAATTAAAAAAAGAAAAGTGTTGAAGAGCAATCGCCATTTGATCCATAACAGGGGACCTCGGCTTTGGTTTCAGATCGTTTCTGAACACATTCTGAAGCTCAACTGAAGAGAGGAAAGAAAGAATGAAAAGTAACTTAGTAACCTAAGTAGTTTAAAATCTGCACACCCCGTTAGTTATCTTATTAGTCAGACTGGGGGAGGGGCGACTAGAAGACATTTCCCAGGATTTTTTTTCTTTTAAATAAAATCTTTTCGTGATTTATTTTTATTATTTTTACGTGTGTGTGTGTGCGTGTGTGTGTGTGAGTGTATTTGTATGTGTGTTTTGTGTAAATGTGAATGCAGAGTTCACAGAAGCCTGTAGGGGACATCAGAGTCCCTGGAGCTAAAATACAGACAAGTGTGAGTGGGACCAATTTGAGTGCTTGGAATGAAATACCTGCTCTTAAACTAATCTTTCTTTGACGCTTGTATCATATAAATTTTTCTTTACATTATTATTATTATAATTATTGTTATTATTATTAAATGTTCATGGGTACATATGCCACATATGTCCGGTTGTGGGGCTTGGAGGACAGCTTTGTGGAGTTGGTCCTGTTCTCCCAATATGTGTATCTTGGGGATGGAGCTCAGGTCCTCAGGCTTGTTCAGCAATTGCCTTTACGTGCTGAGCCATCTTGCAGGCCCTAAGATTTTATTTCTAAAGTGAGCTGATCAGGGTTTGAAAGACACACTCCTTCAAATGAGTCCTGGCAACTGAGGCTAGCCATCTGGAGCCAAACCATTTCCTTACAATAATTTGTGCCTAAGGATAATATGTTTTTCTTAGGAAAAAAAAAAACAGAAGAAGCTATGGCTTATGGGCCCAGATGCCTATAACAAGTCTTCTAAAGGAAGAGTTGGTTGCCACTTAGGGCTTGCCAGAGCTGGGCATGGTGACATACATCTTTTCTCCCAGTTAATAAGTCTATGTAGGATTGAAAGTTCAACACTAGTGTGGACAATGTAGTGAGACCTTGTTTTAAACTAAAAAGTGAAAAAAGATTTAGGACATGGCTCAGTGGTAGAGCCCCTGCCTAGAATCCCCCAGTGAGGGGCTGGGGGCGTGGCTCAGTGGGAGAGCCTCTGCCTAGAATCCCCCAGTGAGGGGCTGGGGGCGTGGCTCAGTGGGAGAGCCCCTGGCTAGAATCCCCCAGTGAGAGGCTAGGGGCGTGGCTTAGTGGAAGAGCCCCTGCCTAGAATCCCCCAATGAGGGGCTGGGGACGTGGCTCATTGGTGGAGCCTAGTATGTCTGATCATCAGGGGGACTTTGACAGTATATACAGCTATGTACCTATGAGCATAGTCAAGACCTGTGAGCATACACAACTATCTATGTTAAGCTTCTAGCTTCCAACAAAAGATCATATACAGCTGTGTATCTGTGAGCACAGACTACCTACGAACAGGTGCTGGGTTCCCTCCCCAGATGCCCCCAAGAACCTATTTCTTGTAGCTTTGTTGTCCATTTCAGAAAGGAGGCAGAAGAATCTCCCGGTGTATGTCCACTCTTTGCCACTTATCTGTGAAGCTTTTCAACCAAAACCTAGGTTTGAGGGCCAGGCACAGTAATATAGCACATGAAGGCAGATGTGGTGTATGGGAAAGCAATGTGGGAAGCCGAGAGACCAAATTCCATTGGTTGATTTCCTGAGGCGCTCCCCTACTCATTCCAAGCCAATGTCTGCATCTTCTGCCGAGCTGAAGAGATACGTTCATCTCTGGACCACCCTGCTGGGGAGTAGGAGAGTGAAGAAATTGCCTTTACAGGAAAAGCCCAATGGAGTGAAGAAAGGGCGTGGTCTTTGAGTTCTGCGGGCTCCACCCTCCGGACCAAATAAAACCTCCCTGAGATTAGCACCGAAGGTTGATGAAAGCGTTTCTCTATTCTCTTTCTCATTTTTATTTATTTTATGTGCATGTAATCCCACAGTTGTGCTATGAAAACCGCTCAGAATAACAGTTGCATACGCTCCTGGGATTTTTTAATATAAAGTTTCTCAGTATGTCTCACCAATGTCTTGTAATCACCCTCCCTGCTTCCTAGAATCCAGTCCCCCTGAAATGTTATTGCAGACCTTGATTCAATTTCAGACACTGTCAACTCTTGCTCATAAAAGAAACCGTGTATATAGCTTCTAGATTGTTCCTTTCCCTCTCTTGGACCATTCATTTTTACAGCTCAATGCTATTCCCAGTTGATTCCGACAGGAAAAATGGAAGACAGTGTAATGTAGTCATTACTTTCTCCCTGGTTAGAGCTAGGTTAAAATTTTGGCTAAAATGTGGCTTGTTCGCCTGTCTGGGGATTTGAATTATTCTTGCTATATCCCCGCTTTTGACCACGAGGGGAGTCAGCAAAGGGTTAGATGAAGGTGGACAATGGGGTATTTCTGTTTGTGTTCTGTGGTGTCTGTTCTCTTAGATTATGTTCAGAGATTCTGTGGAACAAAAATTCTTAGGCTCTTAGTTCTCCCTCGGACTTTGTGAGCCAACAAATGGTTCTTTTCTGGGGGATCGTAGGGGAAAAAAGGGGGGAGCGAAATAAAGAGTCTTTGGCAAAGTGCTCCTTTGATCTGCCATGAAAAGTTTTATTGTTACAGATGGTCAAATACAATAGTGACATTTCTAAAAATTTTTCTCAAATGAGACTGTGTGCGTGAGTGTGTGTGTGTGAGTGTGTGTGTGAGTGTGTGTGTGTGTGAGAGAGAGAGAGACAGAAAGAGGGAGAGAGAGACAGAGACAGAAAGAGGGAGAGAGAGACAGAGACAGAGAGAGACAGAGACGGAGAGGGAGAGGGAGAGGGAGAGGGAGAGGGAGAGGGAGAGGGAGAGGGAGAGCCGGGGAGGGAGGATGGTGCTATGAATCATGAGCCTCCCCTCCTTTTCATTTTTTGGAGATTTATTTCAGAGATACACACCCACTGGAAAATGCCTGGTTTGTAAGCCTAGCAAATGCTCTGGTGTCTGTGCTGATGGGTTTTTTTTTAAGTGCCATGGCATTCGCGTTCATTCTAAGCCATGCTATACTGGCAAATAATCTCTGTCACTGGGTGAGGATCTGCATGGTGGTTCATGGCTTGTAGCTTTTGTCGATTCCCATGATGTAACCATTCCCACCCGGGTCTGTTTTAAGCAGAGCTGTGCTAGTTCACAGCTCCAGGGCTAGGATGAAGGTGCATGTTTGGTTTTTGGGAACTTCATGACTTTCCTTCTTTGGAGCCGTTCTAAGCCGTTCTGTGTTGGTAAACAGCTTTGGGTCTGGGGTTAGAGTGTGCACTGGCAATTTGTGGCGGTTTTAGTCAATTTCCCTGGTGTAACTACTCCCACTGTGGTTTGCTTCAAGCTGCGGGTGCTTGACAGTGCCTTCGTACATGACTTAAACATTTGTCTAACACCTCTAGCGTATCTTTCCCCACAAGGTTGTTCTACATTTCTTCTGTCTGATTTTCTCACACATCCCTTGTAAGATGAAGATATCGGGTATAGAACATCTGTGTATGAAGTAACATCTTAAAATGCACCACAAGATGTTGCCTGGCGACCTTGGATCTCTACACCCATGTGGGTTTGGCAAACATGGAGTCTGGGGATTCTTCAGGTCATAGACAAAGATCCTCAGCAGAAAGTCTGGATGGCTAACACCTCAGGACTTCTTCCTGATTTGGACCTCAGAGTCAGGATGAGAACACTTTGAAAACTAAGCTTAGTTATTCAACTGATGGCAGCATCATGAAAGGTGTGTGCTGGGAACCTAGTTTCATTCCCGAGGTACAAAGGGGGACAGATCACAGTCCCTTCCCAGTAGGGGTCAACACAAGAGTTAGGTCTGAGAGCAACTCTTCCAAAGAATGTCTATGCTAGAATGTGTTGCCTTTTGCCATCTTGGTTGCTGGCCCATCTCTAGGATTCCAGATCCCTCCTGGGTTGGGATAGTATAGCAATCTTTTCCATGTAGTAAGTTGTTGGGGTTTGCGATACAGTCTCTTAACTGGCTTGGAGTGCACCAAATAGGTTAGACTGGCTGGCCAGTGAGTCCCAGGGGATCCACCTATTTTCATAGCTCCAGTTCTGGGATTGCAAGTACATGTAATCATGGCCCTCCTGATTAGTGTGTGTGTATGTGTGTGTGTATGAATGTATGTGTGTGAGCGTGTGTGTGTATATATGTATGTGTATGAGCATGTGTGTGTATATATGTATGTATGTGTGTGAGCATGTGTGTGTGTATGTGTGTGAGCGTGTGTGTGTATGTATGTATGTGTGTGAGCGTGTGTGTATGTATGTATGTGTGTGAGTGTGTGTATGTGTATGTATGTATATGATTGTATATATGTGTGTGTATATGTATGTATATATGTATGTGTGTGAGCACGTGTGTATGTATATATGTGTGTGAGCATGTGTGTATGTATATATGTATGTGTGTGTGAGTGTGTGTATCTGTATGTATGTATATGATTGTATATATGTGTGTGAGCGTGTGTCTATATATGTATATATGTATGTGAGCACGTGTGTGTGTTATGTGTGTATGTGAGCATGTGTGTATGTATATATAGATGTATGTGTGTGAGTATGTGTGTGTGAGAGAGAACATGTTGGGCATTTTTATGTATATTTATATCTGTGTGGGTGTGCATGTACCTATGTGCAAGTACATGTAGAAGCCCAAGGTTGATGTTGCAAATCACCCTCCAGCATTCTTCCATCTTTTTCTTTGAGGCAGGGTCTGTCAGTCAAACCCCAAGCTTGCAGAAACAGCGAGTGCCGTTGCAGCTTGCTCTGGCAATGGCATGTCCTCACCTTCCAAGCCTGGAATTACAGGCAGGCTGCTGCACCCACCCCGTAGTTTAATTGAGTTCTGGGGATCCAACTCGAGGCCTTATGTTTGTATGGAACATGTTTTAATCACTGGATCATCTTTCATGCCCAGGCCAGCATTTTTTTTAATTGGTTTTGGGAGATCAAACTCCAACTCAGTTTCCTATGTCTGCCACCTCCCCAGCGTCAGCGAGGGCACTCTGAGTGGTCTGTACACACAGTTTCTGGTGGTGAAGGGGGGTAGAAAAGGATACAGAGTTGCTCCTTCGGGGTCAGCTGATCACCAACTAACAAGCTTCCATCGTCTAAAATGGGACGACTTGTTTGCCTCGCCCCTTGGGACCCTTTTGGGAATGTAGTCTTCCTGAAAAGATGAAGAATAATTGAATCGCACACTGGACCCTTCCCGTAAAGCTGCGTCCTCGAGCTAGCTCCCCGGGTAGACTCTTGCAGGTTGGATTGCCTCCATAACACTTCATTCTTTTGTATTGCAATCCGCATTTATCTTGTCCACTGAATCCTCAGCACCCAGAAGCAGAGCCAGTTTTATCTTGCTGTCGTCTCCATAGTACCTTTGACTGACAGACAGCCCCCATTAAGCTATGCAAGGGTGTGGCAGCTGGACAAGTGGAGGGCTGTTTCAGAGTGAGGCATGGTCTGGTCCCAGCATATAATCACAGCACTCGGGAGCCTCACACTCTGAGGCCAGTCTGAGCTACTGAGTGAAATCCGATCCCCAAAACAAAGCAAAACAAGGATCCAGAGCAACGGTTCTCAACCTGTGGGTTGAGACCCCTTTCACAGGGGTTGCCTGAGACCATTGGAAAAGACAGGTGATTTGCATTATGATTCATAACCATAGCAAAATTACAGTTATGAAGCAGCAACAAAAATAATTCTACAGTCAGGGGTCATCACAACACGAGGAACTGTATTAAAGGGTCATAGCATCAGGACGGTTGAGGACCACTGGTCTACAGAGATGGTTCAGCAGTTAAGAGCACTCACCACTCTAGCAGAGGATTAAAATTTAGTCCCAGCACCCACATCAGGCAGCTCATAACCAACTCTAACTTCAGAGAGGAGCGGGACAGATTAGATATGGGGGAATAAATATACCTTTTAAACCTAAAAAAAAAAAAAAAGAAAAGAAAAGAAAAGAAAGAAAAGAAGTAGAAACAGCAAAATTAAACAAAAAAAGTGAGAGGTTGGGCAAGATGAGCACATTGTAGACATTGAGAGTCAAAGTGAGCTTCACAGTTTGCCTGAAATGTTCTTTGGAATTCTAGAAGCTCTAAGAGAGTCCATTAAAAGTAGACATCTGTCTCGAGGAGCAGGGAACATTTCCCTCTTAGGAATAATGACTGTCATTGTCTTTATCACCGAGCCCATCTGTGGGCTTTCTCACTTACCAACATGCTTCTGTGCTGTGGGTGGTCATCTCTGCAGGAAGACTGCCAGCCTTGAGGGAGGGAAAGTCAAGATCCATTGCTTCTTTGCAGTTTGAATTTTCATCTTCGTACAGAGCCTGTGTTCAGAACCCAAGGTAGCTGAGCATTTATCTTGTGCTTCTCGCTGAAGACGCCGAGGAGAAGGCCAAACACGGGAACTCCACTGAGTTTTGAGAGGATTAGGGGTACAACCATAAGCCATGCAAAGGCTAATCCTGATGAGCAACGTAACTGGATCAAAAGACCCCTTTAGGAGATACGTAGAACATACGTCTGGGTATGCCTATGAGGCTGTTTATGGAGTGGATGCAGGGTGGAAGACCTACTCTGAGTTGGGGTGCCATCATCCTTTAGGCTGGGAGCCTGGGTAGATTATAAAGGATAGGATAGGGCTAGAGATGGCTCAGTAGTTAAGAGCACTTGCTTCTCCCAGCAGACCTGAGTCTGGTTTCTAGCACCCAACACCTCACAACTGTAACTTCAATTCTGGGAAATCCAACACTCTCTTCTGATTTCCATGGGATATATATATGTGTGTGTGTGTGTGTGTGTGTGTGTGTGTGTGTGTGTGTGTGTGTAGGTATAGGTATATGTATATTGGACAGGCAAATATGCAAGGAAAAAATTATATACATTTTAAAATAGATGGTAGATAGGTAGACAGACAGACAGACAGACAGACAGACAAACAGACAGGTGGTGGAGAAAGCCAGCTAGCATGAGGTAGGAGTTCTCTCTGCTTCCTGGCAGTTATGTGAACCTCTTTGTTCCCCAGCATTGATGCCATTGTGGTGCTCTGAGTGCTGGGATCAAAGATAGGTGCCACCATGCCCAGCTCTGATGGGCCCAAAGTCACAGAGCCAGCTGACCATGGGCCGACCTTCTCAGAACATGAACCAACCAAAACCAATTATTCTTTCTGTCCTAAATTGTTTCAGGTATTTTTTCCACAACAATATGAGAAACAGCACAAACAATAATCATATCGAGAATAGCTGCCCACCATGGGCTAGTTATCACATCTGCGCTTAATCTCCATGGCAACCCTATCAACAGGTCGCTTTATCAGGACCTATTTACAGAATGAATGAAAGGAGGCTCCGAGAAGAGGGCCAGAGATGGCTCCGTGGTGAAGAGTGCTTGCTGCTCCCAGAAGACCTGAGTTTGGTTTCCAGCGCTCAGTCGCTCACAACTGTAACTCCATGTCCAGGGAATTCCAGTTTCTTATGACTTCCATGGACACCAGTCATGCACATTGTACACAGGCATACCCGTGTGTGTCAGTGTCTATGGTACATATATGTGTGCACGCATGTGAAGGGCAGAGGGAAAAGTGCAGGTTTGGTTCCTCAGGAGCTGTCCGCCGTCTCATTGAGATAAGCTTCTGTTGGTCTGGAGCTCACCGAGTAGGCTAGGCCACAGCCTCGTGACCCCCCAGTGAGAGTTGTCTCTACCTTCCCATCTCTAGAATTAGAGCATGTGTCACCAAGCCTAGATCTGTTTTTGATTTTTGCATAGGATCCGGGGATGAAGCTCAGGTCTTCATGCATGCAAAGTAAACACTTTCTTTATGAAGTTATCTCCCCGACCTGTCAGAGATGTATATTGTCATGCTTCAGGTCGCCTACCCTTGTATTAATTTCTCAGGCAGGTTTCCGCAAATTACCTGTTTGGAAACTGGCTCCAAACAAGAGCCTTTTCCCCCCCTTTCAGGTATTCTATAACCCACAAACCTGAGATCAAGCTGAACATAGGGCCATACTCCTGATGAAGTTTTCTACCCTCACTAGCTTCTGGTGGTTGAATGTCTGCCTTGGGTCGACATATCCGACATATCCATGGGATTGCCTCAACTAAGCTAATTGTTGTGAAAAGACCTGGCTTATTGTGGGTGGCGTCATTCCCTAGGCAGCGGGTCTTTAACTGTTTAAGAGCAGGGACATTTAGCTGAGCCTGAACAAGCAATCAACTGAGCATGTATGCACTCAATTCTCTGTGGATGTGATGTGATTGAGTGAAATTCCAGGCGTTCTGCCTTGACTTCCCCTAGCGATAGACTGTGACCTGGACTTCGTGTGAGCTAAAACAAGCCCTTTCTTCCTAAGTTGCTTTTTAAAAAGATTTGTTTTTAAAAGTGTGTGTGTGTGTATGTGTTCTGCAAGTGGAGGTATAGATGATGTAGACATAAAGATATAGTCAAAGATATAGATATAATGTATGCAAATTCTGTATGTAGATATCTATATAGAGATAGATATAAAGTATAGATATAATATAAACATATTCTGCATGTGGATATCTATATAGATATGAGTATAGATGTGTGTATTCTGCAAGTGGATATGTAGATATAGATACCGATACAGATATAGGGAGGGGTGTGTGTGTGTGTGTGTGTGTGTGATAACAGTACCTACAAAAGCCCAGAAGGAGTCCAAAGCCCTGGAGCTAGAATTACAGGTAGCTGTAAGCCACCTGATATGGGTGCTGGGAAGTGAACTTGGGTCTTCTATGAGAGTGGTACAAACTCTTAACCACTGAACCACCTTTCTGATTCCCTAAATTGCTCATTGTAAGGGTATCTTTTTAACCACAACAAAATGAAACTAGAACTGAGTGGAAAGATAAAGAGAGCTCCAGTGGTCTAACCTGTGCTGTTTAAATAACACCTTGGCTCTCCAGCATAGTTATCTTGCCAAAGGAATAGAGATGAAGTATGCCATTTAGTTGCATACAAACACATCACATTTCACTGGCATCTGCAACCCTTAGATGCACAATCAAGAGAAAGGAATCCCGGGTCCATGGCAGCTGATGTGAGTGCATTTGGTCCCCATGAATAATGGTCCCCAGAATGTCACTGGACTGATGGATGCCCTTGCTATTGAGCCCCAACAGGTATCATGTAGAAACAGGTTGACTGTCTTTGTCATCTTCTGACCTCTCCATTTTTCCTTTTTGATCTCCTCCCTGAATGAAGCTCTTTCCTCGAAGTCATGGCATTCTCTACACGTAGCTATTTCCTCACGTTGGAAATTGCTCTGGTGATTTTGAATTTGTGAGAAAATTATATACATTTTCTGATATTTGAAAAGTCCATTTTGACCTAACCACCTCTCAGTGTGGGAACAATTTATGATTTTCCACTTGATGTTTTGAAAGTTCATTTGGGATATATAAGAAAAGAAATGACCCATACATTTCAGGTTAGCTTTCTGGGATAAAGATGGCCTACCTGAGCAGGACGATTCTACCCTGAAACACAACTGATCACTATAGCCTAGGTCATGGGTTATTGCTTGTGAATTTTCTTCTCTATTTCTTTCCCAGTTAGCTTTTGCCTAGGTGTTGAGTGATAGTACCAGCTCATGTGGTTGCCTGGGGCTTCCCTTGAAAATTGCTTACATGAGGTGTGTTAGTCATTTTTATTATCACTGTGATCAAAATATGTAACAAGAAGCAACCTAAGGAGGATTTATTTTAGTTCACTGTTAGATGGGAATACAGTCCGTCTAAGCGGATAGATCTTAGCTAGCTTGTTCTCATCCAGCTTTCTCCCATTTTAAATAGTTCATGTCTTTTTGCCTAGGGAATGGTGCTGCCCACAATGATCTGGTTCCTTTCACATCAGTTAGCAACCACACTACAGGCATACCCATAGGCTAATCTGATCTGGACAATTCCCCAGTCGAGGGACTTTTCTTGGATGATTCTAGGTTGTGGCAATTAAAAACTAACAACAAAGAAGGCATGGTAGCATGAGAAGCTCCCAGCTGTGACAGTGGGAGCTTGCTTGTGTCTAGTTGGGTCAGGAAGCAGAAACAAATTTGGTACCCAGTGCTTTCTCTTTCCTTTTTTTTTTTTTTTTTTTTTTCTTTTCATTTAGTCTGGGGCCCCAGCCCATGGGATGGTGCCATTCCTGGAGGCTGAGTCACCCTTCCTCACTTATACTTCTCTAGAGGCAGCCTCGCAGATACCCCAGAGGTATGCTTCCCTAATGCCATAATCCAGTCAAGTAGACACTCAAAATCAACCAGCATCATATGGTGCAAATCCCACAAACATCCGCGTTTCAGGATGCTCTGTGCATTCCCAAATCCATTTTGTGAAATGCTTTCTTCCTTGAACTAAACCTCTGACAAATGCCTGTTCTTCATAATGACAGCTGGCAGGCTCATGGTTTCCGACAGTGAGAGCAAGACCTAGGTGGCCTGTCTGGTTTTCAGTTCAGTTTAACAAGCATTCAGAGTTTGAGACACAACCAGATGGAGACCTTTGAGCTTGGCAGGATCAACAGTAATCGAATTCACATAGCAGAGTGAAGGAAGGGCAGACTCAGAAAAGAAAAGAAGAGGGTCTTATTATTCCTAGCCTCTCTATCATTTACCCCTCTGCTGTGCCCTAGCAGGGGCTCGTTTGCTGTTTGTGGAATGAAGGAAGAGGAAAAAAAATCTTTTACTGACTTAGAGAGCTTGGTGCATGGCTCTATGACAAAAGGACACTCTATACAAGAGCAGTGAAGGGTTGCTTGTGTCTGGTTGGATTAGGAAGCAGAGAGAAATGAATCTGGTGCCCAGGGACAATGTAGAAGTGGGCTGGGGATGGGAGAGGATTCCAGGGGATGCAGTAATTGAGGGAGGAATGTCTCAACTTCAGGAGAGACAGAGGAGTAGGGATGTGCATCTGTCATAGGGTTGGTTTCAGAGGAAGCCAAGAGAAAGTAGTAAATTATTTCCTGTGAAGACGCCAAAGCCACATAGGAGCTGTGGGAGGGCGTTTGCCACATTTTTCATTGCTGTGATAAAACACCTGACAAAAAGGAGCCCAAGGGAGGGATTTATTTTGGCTCAAGGTCTAAAGGAGTACAGTCCATCAAGGAAGGGAGTAGTGGGAGGAGCAGGTGGCAGCTGTCCCATTGCCTCTGTAGTCAAGAAGCAGAGAGACATGCCTACTTGTTTTCAGTTTTCTTTCTTCTTGTTATTCAGCCTGAGATCCCAGCTCATGGGATGCTACCACCATGTTTAGGGTGTGTCTTCCCTCCTCAGTTAAACCTTTCTGGAAATTCTTTCATAGACAATGTCAGAGTTGTTTAACAGGCCTTCTCTAAAACCAGTCCAACCCAACACTGAAGATTAATCCCTCTCAGATGGGGTCTTAGAAGCTCCGTGGTACAATTGTCCAGGAGTAACTAGGAGATTTTAGCAGTGGATGAAAGAAACATTGGATCACAGTGAGATCTGGGAAAGGGAGACATGAGAAGAGTGATAAGGAGACACGGAGAGTGGTACTTGAGTTGAGGAAGGACTCAGACTTAATAGATGTTCTGTAGGCACATGGCTTCCAGAACTCACATCTCCACGAGACTCCCAGTCCTCAACTCTACTCATAACTCACAGAACCCAGTGGTCTGCAGGCTTAGAGAGCCAGAGGAGGGTCATAGTCTCTGCAGCTGGAGTTACAGGTGGTTAGAAGTGGCTCCACCTGCTGCTGGGATCCCAACTTCTGTCCTCCATAAGCGCAAGTACTCGTAACCACCGAGCTGTTCCTCCAGCCCATCTTCAAAGTTCTTAAAACTCCCTTTTGTTAAGATGATCTCTAGTCCACCCAGGCTTCGGTTAGAACCAATCCTAATAAGTCTAAACACTGGTCAATGAAACTGGTTCTCCGGCAACAATCAGTCTTCTCATCTAGGAGGAGTCCGTGCTCCTTCATCGATTTCAATAGTTTATTTCTTCCTTGACATTTATTGCCTGAGGTATTCCTAGATAATTATTATGTTAATATTTTAGCTTGTATTTTTTCTCATTATGCATTCTAATTGATTTATGCTGGGGAAGGTGGCAGTTTCCATTTTCTGTGTTCTACACTCCTATCTCCATATCACTGGATTTCTATACTTACTTTCTGAATCATCATTTTGATTATTCCATGATCTAGGTATTTAATCACATACTTGAAATGCAAATCATGCTAACATTCTTTCCCAGTGCAAGTTTGAATTCCCCAAAAAAAACGAATATTTTTTTAAAAATTATTTTAACCTTTTCTTGTATTTTTCATCAGCCTGGAATTCTTCTGTGTTCCGACTTATTAGTTTTCAGTTTTATCCACATTTTTTGTTTCCTATTTGCTTTACTTCCTATATCCTTCCGTCGAATGCTGTGTTCATTTGTTTTTTTTTTTTAACATTTTTCTGGTTTAATACGAAAAATAATTAAGGCCGTGGTTTTTATTTTGAATACATGTAACTTTGCTGTAGATCATTTCCCTTTCGGGTATCCTATTTTCCATCCTTGTTTGTAACGAGATTTGATGAATCGTTTTCCTTGTTTCTCCTTTCTGCAGCGATGTCCTGGGAGAGGAAAATCAATAGCAAATAAACAGTCTAGAAATTGTCACTAGAGAAAAAGTGCCAGGCTGGGAAACGCCATGGCTAGAGAAGGTGTACGATAAACGAGCGGTCTGGGTTTGACTCTAAAACGCCCACCAAGCTCACGTTTCAACTCTGCTTCTCCAGACAGTGGTATTGTTTTGAAGGCTGGGGTGCCTTTAGGAAGTGGAGCCTGCCTGGAGGAAGTCACTAGAATGAGCCAGCGGTTCTACCTGGCTCTGGTTCATGCCATGATCTTTGCTTCCTGATTAGCCGTGGTGTCCATAAGCACCTGCTTCATGCTCCTGCACCATGCATGGAGACAGTCTGCATTGTTTGCCCACCATGATGGAACGAGACCCCCGAAACCACGAGCCAAAATAGATCCTCCCTCTCTCAAGTGGCTTCTGCGATCTGTTTTGTCATAGCAACAAGAGAAGGAGTTGGAAGAGGATCTCTGTAGTTAGAGTGCTTATGTTGCTAATGTGAAGATCTGAGTTTGCATTCCCGGAACTCAACCTACAACCATGAATGATGTGCATTTGCTTATTATAATTCTAGAGAGAGTAAAGTAGGAGACAGACACATCAGATTTTTGGGAGCTCCTTGGCTAAATAGGTTACTTGGTTAAAAATCCTGGCCAGTGACAAGCCCTGTTTCAAACAGAAGATCAAAAGTACCTTAGAAATAACACCTGGGGTTGACCTCTGACCTCTGACCTTCGCATGTACATTTATGCATGCGCTATTGCTGTTGTAAAATACCCTGGCCAGAAACAACTTAGAAGAAGGCATTTATTTGGCACATACTTCCAGGCCACAGTCTGTCATTGAGGGGAAGTCAAACAGGAACTGAAGTGATTCATCACACATGTCCATAGTAAAGAGCAAAGTGAAACTAATGCACCCATGCTTGCTTACTCCATTCTCTTTGTCCTCTCTTATATGTCTGGACCAGCTGCATAGGGAATGGTGCTGCCCACAAGAGCTAAGTATTTCTGCAACAAGTAGCAGTAGCAGTAAGACAATCACCCAATCTATGTAATTCTTCATCAATTTCCTCATGATTCTAAATTGTGGCAAGTAGGCAAACTATTCTCAAGGACCAAAAATGAATCCCCCCACAATATACAAGAGAGAGAGAGAGAGAGAGAGAGAGAGAGAGAGAGAGAGAGAAGAAAAGAAACTAATAATCCACCAAACTGTAATAGTATATAACATACCCTTATATACACATATAGAAAGAAAGGGAGAGAGGGAGGAAGGAAAGAAGGAAGAAAGAAAGACCTAATAGACCACCAACCACTACCAAAGTGTAATAGTAGATTATTTCTAGAGGCACCAACACGAGATACTTCACATGTTAGACTACAAAAACCTATTAAGAATATCAAGTCTGGAAAGATAAAAGTTGTTGAAAAGATTATTTCAAGTCTTCATGAGGAAGTTTTACTTTTTTCAAAGTGCTATCATCATCTTATTATTTTATCTTGTACGGGGTGAGTACAGATTGTGTTTTGAACATCTTTATGAAGATACAAATATTTGTATAGTTTTATAGGTGTGGATACATGAATACATTGGGAAATGATTGTTAACACACACACACACACACACACACACACACACACACACTTTTTAAAAAGTACCTATTTTGGCCATTGTCTCATGTTCATGTGAGAAGTAAATGCTTCCTGACTGAGCCAGCTCTCTGGTCCCTACAGTATGTCCTTTTGGCTTTGTTCTCTTCTGGGAGTCTTAGTCTCAAGATGACCTTGCCCAAGAAGTGAGATTCCTATCAATTTGCGCATAGAAACCTTTCTCACCGTATTCCTAAAGCATCAGAAGAAATGTCTATCCACATGACCATGACAAACTGATCCGGTCTTACTGGGGAGTATTATGCAGCAATATAAAAGGAAAGAAGTAATGTTTATTGTACAACACAGGTGTTCTAAAGGTATCCTCTTAAATACAGGAAACCAGACAAGATTCCATCTGATTCTTTTCTTATATTATGTTCTGTGCTGTATGACTCCATTTTTACAAAGTTCTACCACAGGCAAACATAATCTCTGGGATGGAATTACAAATACTTTTCCTCTTGGTGTGAAGGTGAGGAAGAGTAAGTTGAAAGAGATAAAAGGAAACTTTCTTGGATGATGAAATGCTCGATCTTGTCTTGGACGCTGTCTGTACATGGAGTTTATACAACTGACAGATAATTGTACTAAACTGTATATCCACACTTTCTGTGTACTTTCTTATATGAAAATTATGCATCATACAGCATACAAGAGTAGCTACATGCTGTTAGTTGGAAATTCAGTTTCTATGACCAATACTATTTAAGGAAACAATGGAGGAAGAATTTCTTTTCATCGTTCCCTCAAGGTGAGGAGGTGCAGCTGGAGGGCAGCAGCTCTCATCATTGTAGCTAGGAAACAGAGAGGAAAATTTACACCGATGGGTTTTATCCTTAGTCTTTTGTTTTTCTCTGGAGCTTACCCTGTGGGCTGCTGCCCACATATGTGGGGAGTCTTCCTTCATTAGTTCACCCTCCATAGAAACACCTTGCTAAGATATCCTTTACTAATCTTCTAGACATCTTTCCATCCAATCAAGCTGACAGTGAGGATAGACCAGCACACTAACATCAGTGAACGGATGACTACACATTTTAGAAATGTAAGCAGTAATGGGGAAAAGAGCAGAACACAAGGATGTGTTTTCAACTAATTAAATGAACAGAAATGAAATTAGCATCATCCTAATGATACTTATTAAGTCAGTTTAGAGAATGTGGCAAGGTCAGGCCCGACACAAAGCTTCAAAGTGAATCCACAGAGAAGCAGCAAATAGGCGCCACATTCTTTTATTGCGTGCTGATGGTCATCCGTCAAAGCCATGAGCATTTCGGTAAAAGGACCAACTAAATACCAAGTAAGTAACCAAATTAGTAACCCACTGAGCAGCCAACTAGCAAAGCAAACACACAAGCAGTCAAACTACTAATTAGCCAGCCAAATAGCCGACCATTCATGAAAGCAAGCAAGCAAGCAAACAGGCCAACCAACTTATCAACCCAACCATCTAGCCAGACAAACAAACAGTCTGCCAACCAACCATATAACGCACCAACCAACCAACCAACCAACAACCAACCAACCAACCACTCAACCAACCAACCACTCAGCCAACCAACCAACCACTCAACCAACCAACCACTCAACCAACCAACCAACCACTCAACCAACCAACCAACCAACCATTCAACCAACCACTCAACCAACCAACCACTCAACCAACCACTCAACCAACCAACCACTCAGCCAACCAACCAACCACTCAGCCAACCAACCAACCACTCAACCAACCAACCAACCAACCAACCACTCAACCAACCAACCAACCAACCAACCAACCAACCGTCCAACCAACCGTCCAAGCAACAAACAACCAAATGACCAACCATCCAACTACCAGCAACCGTTTATCCATCTATCCATCCATCCATCCATCCATCCATCCATCCATCCATCCATCCATCCATGCATCCACGTAGCCAACAACAAAAAGCCCAGTGAGACACCCATTTAACCAACCAACCAAGCAACCCACCCAAGAACTATATGCGTCCAACCAATCAACCGGGAAGTAGCATGACTTCCCTTTCTGGACTGACTACCTTTCATCCAGGGATGTTGCCTACTTAGAATGTCTTCTCTCAGCATGTATCTTATACTGTGGCTCCTGGAAACAATTTGTTTTTTCTTTCTTTCCAAAATCTCATTGTAAAACACCCCCAAACTGTTACTAAAGGTAATAGCAGTATATTTCCAGTGAGTCGAGCTATGCTTTTGGTGGCTGAGGGAGTTCATTTTGCCTTTTGCCTGGCATCTGTAATAGCTCAATAAAGCTCTAGAAACATCGTGGTCTCAAAAGTTTGATTTGATAAGACAAAAATCTAGGTTCTGGCTCAAAAGCTAAGGGAAAGTTTTGACACCTCCCAGGGCTGCTCCTGCATAGTCTGTGCGTGTGTCTGTCTCTCTCCCTCCCTCCCTCCCTCCCTCTCTCTCTCTCTTTCTTTCTTTATTCCTTTCTTTCGGGTTCAAATCCCATGATTCCCTCTAACAGCTTAGAGGACCTCAGAGGACCTCTAGTCCTGCCTCTTCCTGTCTTGGTCATAGGATCCTCCTATTTCTAAGGGCTAAGCTGTGGTTGAGTCACCTTTTATATATTTAACGTAGCTCCATCAGATTTCTGCAACATCTACCTTCCCGTCTCTACACTCTTCCACCCTATGCAGGGTTAGAGGATATTGATAGACATTTATTTCGAATGAAAAGGGAGCTCATGATGATTGATCTGGATGGACACACTGATTGGGTTAAGAGCCACTGTTGTAGTTTGCTTTTATTGCTGCAATAAACATCATGACCAGAGGCCACTTGGGGGTGGGAATGGGGAAGGATCTATTTGATTTATATATCCTGAGTCACCATTTACTGAAGGACATCTTGGCAGGAACTAACACAGAGATCATGGACAGATACTCCTTAATGGCTTGCTTTCCGTGGCTTGCTTAGTTGGCTTCCTCATACCACCCAGGATTTCCTGACCAGGAACTGCAGCATTCCCAGTAGGCTGAGTACTCCACATCTGCCCATTAATTGAGAAAATGCCCCTCCAGACCTGCCTACAGGCCAATCTTATAGACACATTTTTCTCAACTAAGGTTCCTGTTTCTCAGATGGCTGTAGTGTGGGTCAGGCTGATTAAAAAGAAAACAAAAAAACAAACAAACAAAAAACTAACTGACATTGTTACCCAGAAGATTCAGAAAGCCCTTTTCTGGGTGACTATGACCAGATCTCCAGTCACGATTCCATCCCGGAAGCTCTGGACTACCTAATTGATGCCTCCTCTTACTGATGGATTAGACTGCACGTAGACGGTTGAGAGGTGACCTGATTGGAGGAAATGGGTCTTTGTGGGCGTGCCTTAGGAATGTATATCTTGGCTTTGGTCCCCTCTTGTTCCTCTACTATTATATGATCCTCTTTTCTGCGCAAGGCCTTCCTGCCATGATGCTCTGCCTCACGGTGGTCAAGAAGCTGTGTATCCACTTGGCCACGGACTGGAACCTTCTGGAACTGAGAGTCAAATCAATCATTCTTCCCTTAAGTCAGGCATTTTGTCACAGTGATGAATAGCTAACACAGTCGTGCATCAGAGGTGGGACAACTGAAGGTTATTTTAACCCTAAAATATGGAATATAAGCACACCCTAGATGCTTGAACATCTGGCTTACAGCAGACTTCTGAGAACAAAGGTGGACTCTCCCTACAGCAGGGATGGGGCAACACTATGTAAATCCACGTGAGTCCCCAGTTATCCAGGAAACCCCTGACTGACTGCCTGAATCTTGACACTGCTAACTTTTCATATGTGTGTGTATGTGTTCGTGTGTGTGTGTGTGTGTGAAGATGTACATGTGTGTAGGCCAGAGGTCCACCTTGGACATCATTTCTCAGAAGCTATTCACCAGGCTTTTTGTTGATGATCTCTCACTGGCCTGAAATTCACCAGTAGATCGAGTAGCCAGTGAGCTGTAGGAATCCTCCCATCCCTGCCTCCCCAGTTCTGAGATTATAAGCATGTGCCACCATGTCCAGCCGTTTTCGCATAGATTTGAGGGTTGAACTCAGGTCCTTTTGCTTGCCAAAGCATGTCACTAAGAAAACCATCTCCCCAGGCCCATAGTCATTTTCAACACCAACATTTTCATGTTTCTTTAGGGAGGGGATTGGATGGATTCCTCTGGTTTATGTTATTCTGCCAGAGCGCAGGAAGTTATGGGATGCAGTATTGTTCATGCCACTTTAGCTTTATAATATGATGATGGGACTGAGGATATTTCTGCCATTCTATAGATAAGGAAACTGAAGCTTATGGGGTTAGGACTTGCTACATTCACATTGGTAAGTGTTGGTTGCGTGCCTGAAATGCCCATTACACTTAGAGTCTTGGACTTATAGGGTACATGCCCGTTTTTCCGATGCCGTCAATGATGACATGTGCCCACCGCTGCAAGAGTTAATTGTGAATTCACTGCTTAAATTATTGCTGTGATCTGAAAGTCTGAGAAAAAGCAGCCACAGGGAGGGAGAGTTGATTGTGGCTCACAGTTTGAAGGTACAGTCCCTCACCAGGAGAGAAGGTAGATGGGCAGGAATGTGGGTAACTGGTTACATTGTATCTACAATGAGGAAGCAGAGAGATATTAAGGCTGCTGGTACTCAGCTCGCTTTTTCTTTAAAAAGTCTCTAACCCATGGGATACTGTTGTCCAAATTTAAAAGAGGCCTTCCCTCCTGGATACATCAATTTCAGAAACTCCCTGATAGACCTATGCAGAGGCTCATCTGCTAGGTGGTTGTGGCTTCTCAGAAGTTGACAACACTAGTCGCCACAGACAGGATTTCCTTTGGTAACAATTGTGGAGTGACTGCCATGGGTTCCACCCTGCTGTGTGTCCTTCCTGTGCCTGTGATATTGGCACCCTGGAGGCCATCACTCTCCTAACTCAGCATAGGAAAACCTGTCCCTCCTTCATGTCAGTAACGAGAGGGCAAAAGACTGCTGCGTTCCACACAGCTTCTGAGACAATGATTGGAACTGTGTTGATGCCTCTCCAAGGAGTAGAGACCCCTTTTACTGATTTACAATGAAGGGAGTTATGCCCTCATTAAAACAAGGGAGCACTGGGCTTGAGGTGTTTTTCTCTCTACAAGGAGGTTTGGGTTTAAAAATTAAGATGATACTTTGGGAGAGCTGGGGACCCTGGGAGAGAGAGGGTCAGTACCTTTTCTGCCCCGAGTCTCTCTCTCTCTTGCCAGAGTGAAAATGGTTGACATTTTCCTGAGTCACTAAGTATCGGATGCTCATGAATTAAGACAGGATATCAGGGGTTGGGGATTTAGCTCAGTGGTAGAGCACTTGCCTAGCAAGCGCAAGGCCCTGGGTTTGGTCCCCAGCTCCGAAAAAAAGAAAAAAAAAAAAAAAGACAGGATATCAAATGGAATGGACCACTTTCTGATCTTCCTAAATGGGAAACAGCTGTTCTTCCTAGCTTCGAAGATACACTGTTTACTTCCCAAACACACATACGAGCATACACATGTACACAGTGATCAACATGCTGTTAGGAAAAAGAAATACTGCATACAACTTTTCTAAAAGGGGAGACACACCGAAGGGTGGGCTAGGATCCCAGATACATACATATATATCCATGCACCTCCTCTTTCTGCTCATGTGCCTGGATCTTCAAAGCAGAGTTACCCGAGTGTATTTGGGATTTGCAGTGGCCTTGATCTTCTCCAGGCGTCTTTACCCTCTGGCCACAGCTAAGGAGATGCTAACTTTTGGGAAAACCTTAGAAGCAGGGCTGGCTCCTTTTACGTTGTTTCTCATAAGCTTATTTGTTCCTGTTCTTCAGAAAACATCCTATGTGTGAATAGTGCCCACTCCATTGCCATTTAAAGTATTAACATTGAAGGACTTAACACCGTTTCTATTTCTCATTTTCTGGCAGCCTTATACCTCTTTGTCAGTTTTAACATGGAAAGAGGTCTTCTGGGGCTGTGCTAGTCAGTTCTCCGTTACTATAACGAATGGCTTGAGGTTTGCTTTTCCCACTTTTAAAGTGTTTGTTTGGCTTATAGTTTGGAGACAACCAGCCTCATGGGAAGAGGCTCCATTGCTTTGATGTCTGGTAGGGATGTTAGTAAGATAGCAAGTGCAGGAGGCAAAACCATTCACATCATCAGCCAGGAAGCAAAGAGGAAGAGGCTAGGGTCGCACAGTCCCATCTGAAGTCTGTCCTAAGTGGCCTAAAGGCTTATCATAGCTCTGCCTCTTAATGGGTCCATAGCCAACCTGGGTGTGATGTCGAATGTTGTTATTCCCAGCACTCAAGATATAAAGGGAGATAGGTCTGCATGAGTTCGAGGCCAGCCTGGTCTACTGAGCGAATTCCAGGACAGCCTGGGCTACACAAAGTAAACGTGTCTCTAAAAACAAAGCAGAACAAAACAAAACAAACAAAAATGTCCATGGCTTCCTTATCGTGTCATTCCAGAGTTGAAGCCTCTACTTGTCGGATTGTTTTCTGACCTTTTTGTTGTTGTCGTTTGAGAATGTCACTCATTGTGCGATCTTTAAGATGGGGACTCACTGTGTAATATCCAGTCTAGTCTTAGATTCTTGGTCATTTTACCACAGTGCTCTGGGTCCTGGGGTTGAAGGCATGTGCTGCCACACCTTGGGGGGACCAGGTTTTTTTTTTTCTTTTTTTCGGGGCTGGGGATCAAACCCAGGACCTTGTACTTCCTAGGCAAGTGCTCTACCACTGAGCCAAATCCCCAACCCGGGGACCAGGTTTTTAAACATTTGAGTAAGTGTGATTTCAGGGCTGACCACTTGGTACTGGATAACAAATTGAGGGCTTCATCCCCGGCTCTCATCTGGCTCTCAGCAGGGATTAATTGTCCATAGTCTTTTGCCTGTGGTGAGGCCCTTAGAGATTTTCTCCTTCCCGTTTAGCATGTCTATTGGTGTTGCCCTTGTTCCGGTCTTGTTTAGGAAGCCCTACTGCTGAGGCACCGTGTGTGAAACTTGTCTGCCATGCTTCCATTTCTAGGAGACTCAATCTTGTAGCAGGCTTCCCGGTCCTTTGGATTTTTACAGTCTTTCTGCTCCCTGTCCCCCAGTGTTTCCCAGGCTTTAGGTGCAGAGGTTGAACTTTGAATGTATCCACCGGGACTCAGTTGTTCCCAGCATTTTGGGCAGTTCTGGTCTTCTGCGTTCGTCTCCATCTGTTGAAGAGAGAGAGTTGAGGGAGAGCTCCGATCACCTGAGTGTCTAAGGAGGGTTATTCAGAGCACAGTTAGGAGTCATGCTGGTTTAGTAAAGTGACAGTTAGAGATTCTCCTCTAAGATCCATGACTTCACTAGCCACGGGTACTTGGCTAGGTTTCCAGTACCGGGCATGGTTTTTCCCGTGCTACGTGAGACCTTAGTTCAACTAGACAGCTGTGGCTTACAGGCAGTTAGGAGACCCAATCCTTAGCATATATATCTTTGGGGATGACTTTCCCAAGCCATAGCAAATGTGCCCAGAGTTTCATCTGTTAAGGTGGCTGTGACCTAGATATGATGATGAACGGGTCACAGTCGACAGCAGCCTAGTGTTGTGCGCTTGAAAAATCTGTCGAGAGGGTAGAATTCATGTGAAGTGTTCTAAGAACAATGAAGGGAAATAAGAACGCACGCTGGAAGACCGAGACAAGCTAAAGAATACACATCGGCACAATGGCTGGCGCTCTGTGTTCCATTAACCTCTCCTGGGATGGCTTTTCTGCTTTCAGCACAGATGAGGAAGCAGAGACACAGGACCTTGACAATGACTCTGAAAATATAGTTCAAGTAGATACGCGAACAGGACAGTAAACAATGAAGTTTGTCATCCAAACACCAAGGTTTGTATTTTGGAATGAGAGCTCTATCGCTGGTGAGATGGCTCCGTGAGTAAAGGCTCTTGTTTCTGAGCCTGGTAACTTGAGTTTAATGACAGGGACTCATAAGTAAGGAGAGAACTGACTCTCGCATGTTGTTCTCTAGCTCCATGTGCATGACATGGCATATGCGTGTATGCATGCACAGGCAAACACACACACACACACACACACACACACACGAGGATCAATATATAAAATGAATTTAATTTTTTTTAAAATAGAATAGAGTTCCTTCATTTTATTTTATTTGTGTGTGAATGTGCAGTTGTGTTGACTGTGTGTGTTTGCATGCACACACACATGCACATACCCACACACGTGGAGAGCAGAGGAAAACCATGATGCTGTTAACGTCTTTTGTGAGATGGGACCTCTTGCTTGCCTAGAACTTTCAAGTTCAGCTACGCTGGCTGGCCAGTGATCCGTGGCCGTCCTCCTCTCTCTCCCTATACAGGTCTGGGATTACAAGCCCGTGTCACGATACCCAACTTCTCTTTCTTGATGTGGGTTTTGGGGCTCAGTTCAGACCCGCAAGCTCATTTATACAGCAAGTACCTTACCAAGTAAGTTGTCTCCTCGGCCCCGAGCTTTATAGTTTTAAATGGTCACATACGAAGGCTATATATATATAGTTCAGAGTCTGAAAGATACAATCTTGCCCCTCTCAGAAAACCTGGGCTCATTTTCCAGCGTCGACACCGGGCGGCTCAAAACCACCTGTGACTGGAGTCCTGGATACAGTGCCCTCTTCTGGTCGCTGCAGGTACTGCCCCCACATCCATAGACTGAACTCCCACACAGACATAATCTAAGAATAATTTTTAAAAACCTTTCTTTAGTTGTCCTTGATTACAACATTTCTCTGAGTTTTCCTTCTGAGCTTTGATAATACGGATCCTAGAATGTCAGTGTCGTGCCACCTGGCGGGAAATTGAGAAAGCTTTTCTATCGAGCCTGACTAAGGTACCGCTTTCAAGAGAGCAGCAGAACTCTGATGTTAAAGTAACGGATGGGGGGCTGGAGAGATAGCACAGCAGTCAGGAGCAAGCGATGCTCTTGCAGAAGACCTGAGTTCAGTTCCCACCCACCATATCAGGTGTTTCCCAGCTATCTGTAACTCCAGTTCCACAGTACCTAACTCCATCCATCCTCTGGCCTCTGTGGCACTTACACACACACACACACACACACACACACACACAGCGACATGCAAATACATAACTTAAAATAGAATGCATGTTTAAAAAAAAAGCTGAGGAACTCCAGACACTGAACAGGGCATTCATCCGCTACAGGAACAATGATTGTCCATGTGCGTGATTAATATACTAAAAAAATCTTAGAAATATGATCGCTTCGGTGGCTTAGGCATTCTGGTCTTACTCGCGCCACTTAATTGCTTTCTCTTCATTTTATTCAGAAATTATTTGCAAGAGAAATTAGCCAGTCCATTTTGAAAGAGGGATCCCTCGGTCTGGGTTAATAGAGTCTGGTGTGTGAAGGAGAACTACGTGATTAGACAGTGGGGCTCTTTGGGGGAAGGTGGCACATTCAGGCACGCGTGCAAAGTACCGAGTCCTGGATGCAACGGTGCATGTTGGCAATGCACCTGAGGCAGGAGAATTGTGAACTGGGCTTGGGCTATGTAGTGAGGCCCCGTGCCAAAAAGGGGCGTATGTGTCCTAGGAGGTGGGTCAGTGGGTAAAATGCTTGCCACACAAAAATGAGGCACTGAGTTGAATTCCAAGAAGCCAGGCAAAAGCCGGGCACTGTGGTATGTGTTGTAATCCTATCTTCCCTGTAGTAAGATAGAAGGCAGAGGCTAGAGAGCCCCTGGAAGCTCACGGGATAGATAGCCTGGTGGTATACACAGCAGCAGACAAGAGGAGGAAGAGAGCAGCATTTGACGTTATCTGATGATTTTAACATGTGCACTGTGCACCAACCCCTTCTCCCTCAAACAACAACATCAAAAAACTCAGTTCAGGAACTGAAGAGATGCCTCAGGGGTTAAGAGTGAGCTTTACTCTTGAAAAGGGCCTGACTTAGATTTCCAGCACCCAAGATGAGCGGCTTACAACCACACGCAAGTCAACTCCAGGCGATCCAGCGCCCTCTCCTGGACTCTGCAGGCACCTGCACTCATGTGCATGTACCTACACACAGACGTGAACACGGATAAAATTAAAAATATAAATAAAGGCTGGAGAGATGGCTTGGCAATTAAGAGCACCGTCCGCTCTTCCAGAGGTCCTGAGTTCAAATCCCAGCAACCACATGATGGCTCACAACCATCTGTAATGGGATACGATGCCCCATTCTGATGTGCCTGAAGACAGCTACAGTGTATTCATAGGCACAAAATAGATAAATACATCTTTAAAATATATATAAATAAAAGTTAAAAAACAGAACTTAATCAAATGTACTGTACTTCTTGTGCCAAAAAAAAAGATGTCAGACTCTGCTTTTAATGTTTAATGTAGTGATTTATACACACTTAGCTTCTGTATCTGATTTTTAATTTTTGGTAAGCAATTCTACTGTTCTATGTTGTTGGGAAATGCTGCCTTTTTTTTTTTTTTTTTTTTTTTTTTTTTTTTTTTGGTGACTCACAGTGACTGGAGTCCCAGCTAACGCAGCTCTTATATTTGATAAAGACCCACATTCCTTGCAGGACTTGACCCCAAAGATTTCACATTAGCCCTTGAAATTTCTTGGTTTTCTGCCGGATCTCAATAATAATTTAGATCCTCTAGGGCAGCTGTGAAGCAAGCATTTTATAAGTAACTGTGTTAAACTTACCCCAGGACTGGGAACAGTGGTCAGCGTTTAGTTCTCTACCTGGGATTCAAGGTAGACATGAGTGCGTTTGAACCTGTTAAGCTGTCTCTCAAGAAGCCACACAGGGCTTTCCCTCTGATTTCCCAACTCATTCCCTTAGCACACACCTCCCTGCTTGGAGTGAAAACACACACTTCAGTCCTTTAATTAGCCATGCTACTAAATATCCGAAAGCATTCCAATTTAGAAAACTAATGGCATTCATTCACTCAATGATTTGTTGGTTCTTGTATACAATTTTAGGAGTCCGTTCATGTGTGCACCTGTTTATGTACACGCACGTGCGCGTGTTTGTGTGTGGGGTGTGCACATGTGCACACAGAGGCTGGAGGTGACATGGGGTGTCTTTCTGTAGCTCCATCTTGCTCTTTAGAGACAGGGTCTCTAATTGAACCTGGAGCGTGGTGATTTGGCCAGACTAGCGGGACAATGAACCCAGGCATCCCCCTTGCGGCTACTACCCCAGTGCTGGGATCACAGGCCTTCAACGAGCCCAGGTTTTACGTGGGTTCAAGAAAACTCTAGTCCTCGTGCCTGCCTAGCAGGTGCTTTATTGATTTTGGAGACAACCTCACGGATCTCCAAACCGGTCTCAAATTTGCTATGCAGCACACCTCATCTTCCTGCATTCTCCTCCTTTAATCTGTTTGTTTGGTTTGTGGTGCTAGTGGTCAAACCCAGGGCCTCGTGTGTGTCAGTCAAGGCCATCTGTTTCTTCACCACTATGGCAAATGCCTAACAAAAGTAATAGAAGGCAGAAAAGGCTTATGTTGGCTCATGGTCTCCAGGGAGGCCATGGTGCAGACCTCAACAGAGCAGGAAACAAAGACTCACCCAGAACTGGGGTTAGGGCATAGCTCTTAAGGGTCTCTTCTAGTGTCCTACACACAAGGACAAGTTTCTACATCCCAGAGCTTCCGGATACTCCCCAGTCAGTTCCACCAGCTGAGGACCCAGTGGTTTAAGACTTGGCCCCATGAGAGGCATTAGAGACCTAAGCCATGGCACTGAGAAGAATCTATCACTGTATTAGGCAGAATTCTGTGGCTTTGACCAAGCACTTGAGGCAAACAGTGTAAAGAAAAATGATTTATTCTAGCTAGAGATTTCAGTGTCTGATCACTTACATTGTTTATGAGTCTGTTGCAAGGAGTTAAGAGAAGGAAGGGGGAGGGGGGAGATGAGAGAGAGACAGAGACACACAGAGAATGTGGACCAAAGAGACAAAGATAGACAGACAGCTAGAATGAGAGTAAACAACACAGAAAATGAGGGACAGAGGGACAACAAAAGAATGAGGGAGAAATAGACACTGACAGATAACACACAGTAAAAACAAAATGTCACCTACAGGGACATGCTCTCAGTGACCCGTTTCCTCCAACTAGGCTCTACCCTGTAAGTGTCCACCGCTTCTCAATCCCCATTGGCTGACTCCATCAATACGTAAACCCGCGGGTAAGGTTGGATCTGCCAGTATCCAGTCACTTCCTCAAAGCCCTGCTTCTCATTACTGCTGCCTCGGAGACTAAGTCTGCACCACTCGACCTTCGAGGGACACTTCTAGAGCACATTTAGACCAACTGGGAGCCCTGACACTTCCACTGAGTAACGTGTTTGAGCCATCAGAAGCACCAGTGTGAACTGACTGGACTGCGTGTTCACGTGGGAAGCTAATGGGAAGGGATGGAGTGATGGCACAGGGACCAGTCATGCTGGTGTGTGTGTGTGTGTGTGTGTGTGAGAGAGAGAGAGAGAGAGTGAGTATGTGAGAGTGTGTGTGAGTGTGTGTGTCTGTGCATATGTGTGTATGTGAGGTATGTGTATGTGCTGTGTGTGCATATGTGTGCGTGTGCATATGTGTGTGTACATGAGTGTGTGCGTGTGTGTACAAGAGAGTGTGTGTTAGTATGTGAGAGTATGTGAGTATGTGTGTGCATATGTGTGTATGTAAGGTGTGTGTATGTGCATATGTGTGTATGTGCATGTGTGTGTAGGTGTATGTGAGTGTGTGTATGTATGGGTGTGTGTGTGTGTGTGTGTGTGTGTGTGTGATGACCTGCTTGAGTATAGTTCCCACACTTTGTTCCTGAGTTGCCTCCTTAGGATTCTTTACAGGTCTTCTGTAAGTGTTTGACAGTGTTCGAGGGTTGGAAAAGCCATTGAAAATGGAGTCTTACCTCCAATCTTGTTAGGACATGGTTAGAAGCCACCCCTATCGGGAAGGAGCAGGTTCAATCAATAAAGATTGCTGAGGCTATGGGGTGCCGTACTGCTGACTCTCCCCATGTGGTGACAGAATACATGACAGAAGCCATGTAAGGCAGGAAGGATTTATATCCGCTCACAGTTTGAGAGTGCAATCTATCAGGGCAGAGAAAGCTCGAGGCCCATGCTCACATAGTCACATGGCATCTACAGTGGGGAAGCAGAGAGAGAGGGGGGGGGGCTGGTTCTCAGCTCACTTTTCTTTTTATTCAGTCCAGGACCCCAGCCCATGGGGGTAAAACTACCCATGTTCAGAACACCTCAATGATTCCTTTCTGGAAATCTCCTCACAGACCTCGTCCAGAGGTGTCTTTTCTAGGTGATTCTAAGTCTAGCCAAGATGATGTCTAAGATCTGCTTTTACAACTAGCAAGATGGAAATTGCAGGCTGGAGAGAGATAGCTCAGTGCTTAAGAGCCTTGGCTGCTCTTCCAGAGACCCAGGTTCGAATCTCGGCAACCACCGGTACCACCAGTTCCAGGTGCTCTCTTCTGGCCTCCAAAGACACCGGACATCACACGGTGCACAGTCGTATAAACAGGCACTCACACATACCTGCAAAATAAAATGCATCTTTGTTGTAACGGCCTGTCTCCCCACACTAAGGGTTTCTTCACAGCTTGAACTGCTTACGTCTCTGTTTCTTATCCCCATGCTTCTGTCGGGACACCAGCTGCTACCGGAGGCTCTGTTGCTGGTTTTACCTGTAAGTCCGGTGTTTCGCTTACGAACCCAGCATTTTTACCAGTGGGAGAAAAATCAAAAGGACAGGCATGGGATGGCGTTAGGTAAGATATACCTGCAGGCACAGCTATAGATGTAGTTATGGATCATAAAATTAAATGTCTGAATCCCTAACCGCGTCGTGAGTCTTCTATCAGATGTAATCCGATTTTAAGGCTTGTAATTTCTCTTGTTCCTTGGGGTTCTTCCCCTTCACAGACTTGCTTGTAGGATTAGGAGTGAATTTTAATATAAATTTTCTTCCCCTAACCAATTTATGCGTCCTTCCTTCCTGAGGGTTTTTCCACTTCCATTGTGCAACAGATCCAGCTGAAGGCTTGAGTACTGTAACTTTGTATCTATGGACGATCCATGGCTAGAATCCAATTTTCTATCCTGGTTGGGGTGGCAGAGTCTTACTGGGGTGTTTACTGGAATGTGAAACCGTTAGTGGGTATGTTTTAAGGATTTTCGATTTTATGTTTTGAGTCAGGTCTCATGTAGCCCAGGCTGCCCTGAAGCTTACTGTGGAGACAAGGATGACCTTTGAACTCCTGATCCTGCTAATGTATGAGGTGCCTGGGGACGGAATATAGGGCTTCTTAGATGCTCGACAAGCCATCTACCAGCTGAGCAGCGTTCCCAGAACCTCCGTTAGCAAGGATTCTTAAAATCTGGCACTGTGGTCTGTGCAGATACGGCTCTGGTGTGTCTGTGAGGAAACGGAAGTCTGTGAACTCTTCTTCCAGCCTGGTCATTTGGAATTGGTAGATATTGGTGCCAAAGAGCAAGGGAAAGGTCTCTTAGATGTTGTTCTCACTGTTTCCTTGGCCGATGGCTGGAAAGAAATAACATTTGTCGAGCTGATAGCCTGGTGTCTCACGTAGTGAAGAGGTGTCCATACGTAAAGTAAGTAGGATATCTAGGAGACACAACAGTTTATTAAGTAAACTGATAGCCTGAAAAAGCTTCCCTTTCTTATTTTTTTTTCTTAACGGAAAGTTCTGGGAACTTATGAGTGCTAGACATATCCGCTATCACTGAGCCACGCCTCTAGCCCTCACTGGGGATTCTAGGCAGGTGCTCTACCTCTGAGCCACGCCCCCAGCCCCTCCCTGGGGGATTCTAGGCAGGTGCTCTACCACTGAGCCACGCCCCCAGCCCCTCCCTGGGATCTAGGCAGGGGCTCTACCACTGAGCCACGTCCCCAACCCCTCACTGGGGGATTTTAGGCAGGTGCTCTACCACTGAGCCACGCCCCCAGCCCCTCACTGGGGAATTCTAGGCAGGGGCTCTACTACTGAGCCACGCCCCCAGCCCCTCACTGGGGGATTCTATGACTAAGCTACATGACAATGCCTCCCTGGGGGATTCTAGACAGACATTTTATAACTAAGCAGTATCCTAGAAGACTTTTACTTTCCTTGTGGTATAAACTAGTGAGACAAAGGAGCTCACTAAGTCGTCCAGGCCAGCCTTGTATTCACTCTAATATCCCAGGTACCCACCTTCCCCACCCCTCACCCCCACCCTGGTTCCTGAGTTGCTCCAGCTGTAGATCTGTACTTCAGAACCAGCTGTTTTCCACTTAAAAAAAAAAATCCCTGGATTCCTGGATTTGTACAAAACTACAACTCTTAGCAGGGGGATATCAAGATTTGTCTACATTAAGAAATTAGTTAAGGTAAAAAAAACCTTTGCATCCTCACTGTTTCTGAGGACCACGAACTCTGATCCTGCTAGTGTATGAAATGCTGGGGACAGACTACAAGGCTTCTCAGATGCCTGGGACTAGGACAAGCACTCTTCGGCCCTCTGTCTCAACAAGTTTGACTCCTTTTGGTACTTCCAATAAATGAAATTCAGAATTTGTCCCCATGTGACTGGTTTCTTTCTTTCTTCCACTTGGAGCAATGTCCTTGAGGTCCATCCATGTTTTAATATGCGTTGGGATTCCCTTCCTATCTTAGGGCTGAATAAAATTGCATTGTGTGGATGTGCCACATTTTGTTTATCCATTCGTCCATCACCCCTACTTCTGGGCTATTGTAAACAGCTCTGCTATGAGCGTGAGTGAGTAGGAACGTGTTCAAGCCTGTGCTGTAAGTTCTACTGGATGGAAACCAAGATTACTTGCTGGGTCATAGAGTATTTTTTATTTTGTCTGGAGTACAATTCTATTTGTTCAGCATCTCTACTATTTTAGGTTCTCTTTATCAGTGTACAAGGTAAACAACTTCAATACATTCTCACTGCAGCTATTTAGAGTGTGTGTGTGTGTGCATGTGTGTGCACATGTGTATGAGAGTATATTCATGCATGTGTGTGTGTGTACACGTGTATGAGAGTACATTCATGCATGGGTGTGTGTGTGTGTACACATGTATGAGAGTGCATTCATGCATGGGTGTGAGTGTGTGTGCATGTATGTAAGAGTACACTCATGCGCGCGTGTGTGTGCATGTGTATGAGAGTATATTCATGTATGCGTGTGTGTGCGCATGTGTGTGTACACGTGTATGAGAGTACATTCATGCATGGGTGTATGTGTTTTTGTATGCATGTGTATGAGAGTACATTCATCCATGGGTGTGTGTGTATGCATGTGTATGAGAGTACATTCATGCATGGGTGTGTGTGTGCATGCATGTATGTAAGAGTACACTCAAGCGTGTGTGTGTGTGTGTGTGCATGTGTATGAGATTACCCTCATGCATGGGTGTTTGTGTATATGTGTGTGTGTGTGTGTATAAGAGTACATTCATGCATGCGTGTGTGTGTGTGTGTGTGTGTGTGTACATGTGTATGAGAGTACATTCATGCATGGGGGTGTGTGTGTGTTTGTATGTATGTGTATGAGAGTACACTCATGCATGTGTGTGTGTGAATAAGAGTACATTCATGCATGGTGTGTGTGTGTGTGTGTGTGTGTGTGTGTGTGCGCGCGCGCGCGTGTGTGTAAGACAGAGGACAACCTTGGGTGTTATTCTGCCTTACTTTTTGAGACAGGATCTCATCCGATCCCAGAGCTCACCAACTGGCTAGACTGTGTGGGCACAGTCCCAGGGATCAACCTGTCTCAGCCTCCTCAGTCCTGAGGTTACAGGCAGGTGCTTGACTTGTCAAGGTGGGTCCTCATGAACACAAAGCAAAGTTACCTACTGAGCCATCTGCCCATCCCTGGTTCTTTTGTTTTGAGTTTTGTTTGGAGGAAGTTTTGACAGTCGAGTCCTAGTAAGTACCATGGGGTGTTACATTATTGAACTTGAACGTGTGCTTGGTGTAATGAGACCTGGTCCCGGTCCCTACAGAGAAAGACAGGGGAAACTCATACTCCCTCTACTGGAGGTACCTGGAAGAGGCACATCTTAAGAGAGAAGAGAGTGAGTATGGTGAACATTGTGGTGTGTATGTGTGCGTACGCACACGTGCAAGCAGGCATGCAGAGGTCAGATGACCATCTTGTGTGTTGATTCTCACCTTCCTCCTTGTGTGAAGCAGAATATAGTGTTCTTTCCCATTGTGTACTCAAGAGTAACTGGCCCATAAGGCTCCAGGGATTTCTCCTGCCTCCTATCTCTCCACAGGGATTATAGGACTCTGGGATTACAGATCTATACAGCACCAATTCTAGCTTCAGTGGGTCTGAGGATCTGAACTGAGGTCTGCTCCTGATGTTCAGATGGCAAGCGCTTTTCTCACTAAGTCATTCCCCAAACCCTCCAAAGGAAATACTTAAAAAGTGTCTTGTAGAAAAACAAAACAAAACAAAACAAAAAACCTTTGATAATAGAACCAGAAAATGAACAGTAAAACCCAAAGTCCAGGGACTAGAAATATGGCTTAGCAGTTAAGAATCCTTGTCACTCTTGCAGAAGATCCAAATATGGTTCCCAGCACCCACATTAGGTGTGGCTCACATCTGTTTGTAACCACAGCTATCATCCGGGCAATCTAATGCCCTCTCCTGGCCTCCTTGGGTACTGCACTCACATGCACATACCCACATACCCTCACTCAGAGACACAATATATAGTTAAGTAATAAATGTTTTGTTTTGTTTTTTAAATCTAATGTTCAAATGGGTAGAGGGGTTTTGATTAGAGTACTACTCTCAGGATAGAATAATGCTTAGCTTTTTTTTCCATTTGTGTAATTCTGAGAGTTTACAAAGGTTAGTGTAGTAGGAGTCTTGGCTTATTATTCCCAGTTATTGGAAAGAGTCCACACCAAACAGGGTGTAGTATAGACCAGTGACTCCAGTCATTCGGGAGGCTGAAGCAGGATGGTCATGACTTCAAGGGCATCCTGTAAAACTTAGTTCCAGTCTCAGGGTAAAAATTGGGGACAAAATTCTAAAGTAGAAAGTTTGCCTGGGATATGCAAAGCTCTGGGTTTAAACAGAAAGAAAGGGGAAAGAAGTGGAGAGACAGGGGTGGGGGAAAGAACAGGGGGAGGGAGCTAAGCAGGCAATATACCCTTTGGAGAGTGAAGGGGAGGGCCCAGCAAGGGGTAGGTGGGAAGTGTTGTATAAGTTTGCTCCAGGGATAACATGGGTTGGATTTCATTCAACCCAGGAAAATGAATGTTTTAGGTCTGAGGGATGTTTGTGCTTAGAGACAAGTGTCTGGAAGGCCCAGTCACCAGGTGGCAAGTCAGCAAAGTCCTGCCTTTCAGGAATGGTGCTATCCTTGTCCTGGTGACTCACAGTTCTCAAGCTTTCAAGGATATTTACAAAGAAAAAAGGCAGCCAGGAATTGGCAGTTTGCATGTGAGAGCCATCTGGCTTCCAGGGTCTGTGGTCTCACCTGGGTTTCTGAGGCTCATCCCCATACCCAGAGCAGCTGGCTGCTTCCACTTTTGTCTCCCCCCAACCCCCTGTGTTGCCTTTTATGGAAGGCAAGCCTGAGAGGAGGAGAGGAGAATGGGGAGAAGGGGGAAGGGCAGAAGACAAGAGGGAAAAGAAGAGGAGGGAGGGGGGAAAAGAGAAAGAGAGGAGAAAGGGAGACAGGAGGGGAGAAGGGAGAGGGAGGGAGGGAAAGGGAAGAGAGACTTAGTTTTTTGTTTTCCATCTGGGACCCCTGCCAGCTGCCTGGTACCCACACACATTGGGTGAAGCTCCACCCACCTCAGGTCACTGACCCACACTTCAGTCATCTCTGAGAGCTTCCTCATAGACACATCCAGAAGGTATGATTCATCAGTGCCTCAGGCACCTCTCAATCCAGTCAGGTAGATGCCCCAAATATTCATCACAGCTCTAAGTATAGAATATTATAATGATAATAATTATATCAAGGAACTTGCCATAAAGGTTAAAGGGAGACTAAGGATGAACTTGGGGGTCTTGTCACTATAAATTGTGTGTGCTGTAAAGTTTAGCACAGTTTCCAAAAAGGTAGACAATTGTGATTGATTGATTGATTTCTTTCAAAATGGTGAAGGGATCTGTATCAGCACAAGATGCTCCAAGACCAAGTTCTTAGCACAAAGGAAATGTATTTGTCCCAGAGAGACAAAGGGCAGAGAGTAAAAGGTAGGAGATAGAGGATGAAGGAGAAGAGGAAAGGGGCCAGGGAGAGGGGGCAGGGATATTTGTCCCAGAGGGACAAATGACCTCCTCTGCACAGAAAGAAAACAGATGCAGCCCATGGGCAAATGACAGTTTATAAATATAAAAGGAAAACCTTTGTGTTAAGATGAGGTATTTAATTTTTACTAGACAATTTAACTAGAGTAGCCAAAAAGGAGGCTTTTGGTTACGGGACTTCAGTGTTTTCATAGCTGAACCTTGGTATTCATTCTCGTAGGAAGAAACAAACAAGGGGATAGACCTTGGGGCCTAGCTTTAAGAATGTCATCTAGCTTTCTTTTCTAAAGCAAGGAAGATGAAATGGGGGGGAGGGGAAGGCCTGCCAGCACCATGGCCATGACCGCAATGCTCGGATATCTAAAGCCCCTTCAGACAGAGTTTCGCTATGTAGCCCAGGCTGACCTAGTACTCTTAACCCTCCTGCCTCAGCCTCCAAAGTGCCAGGATTACATGTGTGTGCCACCACATCCTGCTGAGCCTGTGTTTTCTACCACCCAGTGCCAGCCAGGAATAATCAATCACCCATGTGTGCAGCTCCTATTATTGCCCGTGCAAAGCAAGTCAGAAACATCATAGGTCTTCCCTCTGCCAGGACCCTAATGAGATGTCCCTAAAACTGTCACAGGACACGGGTCCTGAGTCATACTTCTGAGTGTTCAATGGTATCACCTTAGCTAATGTGACCTCGAATTCTCTGTGCCTGCTCTTTTGATTGGTTAGCAAATAGCAGAACGCCTACCATTGTGTGAATCATTGGAACCCTTTTTCTAGTCACTTAAGGAGCACTCTAGAGGCCCCAGACCGTCCCCTCCCACTCTCCACTCATTTGTCAACTCAAATGGATGACTCGTTCTAGGCAGTTGTATCTGTTCTAGTATGGTTGAGCCAAACGTCATGTTCCCTGAACCAACATTACAAGCAGCTCACACAGGAAAGGGCTGTCTATCTTCTTTGTGAAGAGGGAGTAAACCCCCTCAAAATTAGTGCACATGCGTGCGTGTGTGCGTGCATGCATGTGGGTCAGATGCCAGATTGGGTGTCGTTGCCATCCAAAACAATATAACAATCCACCAAAGTCTAACTTGGTGAAACAACGAGTTATTGGGTTTGCCTGCAGGAGTATGGGTGGAAGTAATGTTCAGTACCATGGGTGACCCAAAGGTAGTGACATCATGGAAAAGCCCATCCAGCATGGCCGATGATAACATAAAAGTTGCCTCCTTGGAACTCGATACCCAACTTAAACTCATTTCTGGTAGAGTCTCCCTTCCCTAGCAATTGCTACTGCTTCTATAACTTAGAGGCACCTTGTGTGTAGTGTAAGTTTCTGCTGAGACTTCTAAGTTTCACTCACTTCCTGAGCTTTCTAAGAAGACTTTCTTCTTAAAGGAATTGCTACCCAAAGGCATGCGTTGTGAGTGAGGAATGTCCCTCATGGGTTCATGTGTTTGAACATTTTGGTCCTTAATAGGTGGTGCTCCTTTGGGAGGTTAGGTAGAACTGTTGAGGTAGGGGCTCTAGCTCTCAGAGGTAGTTTAGTAGCCGAGAACCTTGAAGAGTACACTCCTGTCTGTCAGTCTGTCCAACCATGGCACTGAGAAAAGTAGCCAACGCAATTGTGTTAAATACAATTGTGTTCTCTAATGCATTTGACCTGCAGTTGGCAGAACCCGGGCATGCAGGCCTTGGAGAGACGTCACCCTAGCTGTACTTATTCACCATCTTCCTATTTTGTCTGTATGGGACAGGAGTCTGGGAAGCACATCTGTTTTATTTGTGGCTAAATCTCTAGGTCTCGGGTGTAGAAAGTTCTGGCATTGTCTGAAGACACAAATGACTCTCTGTTGTATTTGGTGCACCCTCATCTCTCTTTCTAGATCTCTGTCGTGGCTTCCTCCTCAGTGGTTCTCACAGACTGAGATGCAGTGTCTCTGCTGGGGTGGGCATCCCGAAGAGAGACTTATAAAATCTCAGTATGGTGGAGAATCAGAAATATTTTTCCTTTTGTAGGTGCGCATGCGTGCGTGCGTGCGTGTGTGCGTGCGTGCATGCATGCGTGTTCACATGCCTGCGTGCACAGTTGTACACACGTATGCTGGTGCCCATGAAGGCCGGAAGAGAGTAGCTGACTCCCTGGAGCTACAGTCACAGACAGCGGAGAGCCACCTGCTGTGGGTGCTGACTGGAAAACTCAGATCTTCAGCCAGAGCAGCTAACACTCTTCTTACCCATAAAGCCATCTCTCTCCAGCTCCACAAATACTTTTCTATTTGTTGAACTCGGTTCTTTATTTCTTACCATGCGTGGGTATTTTATTCTGAGCCACGCTGACCTCTCAATTCTCTGAATCATCATAAAAATTATTCTCAAGGGTCTGTACTTTTTTTTTTTTTTAAACCAGCTAAGCAGGGGTGAGATATATCTTAGGTCCCTGTCGGACTGTAAATACCAGGCGGTCATGGCTCTATCTTCATGGGTGCCTTTTCCCTCCAGAGATTTATTTGAGTGCTTACAAAGGCACTATTTTTCAAAGCAAGGGGAAAAGGGATAACCAGGGAAGGGTACTCCCGCCAACTACCCTATCCAGAGAAGAGGCATTAGAAGACAAAGTGCTCATTCCTTGTTAGGAAAGAATGATCACCAAGGAGAAAAACAGCATTGGGGGGAGGGGACAGAAATCTTCTGTGGGTCAGGTGGATTTCCTATAAAGGGAACTTTTGACCTCAGTGAGTCAATGCCAAATAGAAACTAACAGTAGAAAAGGGAAGCTGGTCTGGGAAAAAATGCTCACCAGACTTCGAGTAGAGTTTTGCATAGGAATGCAATTTGCATAACAATGAAGGCATCTCGTTCCAGCCAGTCACTGTGGTGGGAGCTGGTCCAGAATAGCCATTCTGTGGATGCACAGCCCCACCCCCACCCCCAAACCCAGTTTTAAAAGGAAATTAAATGTGAAGGCTTGAATTCTATAGTTGTTAGTCTTGGGAAGGGATGAGGGGGGACATTTCTGTGGTGTGCGATGCCTGGGAAATTCCTGAGGACAGCATTAGGTTTTCTGCTTGAAGAAAAGTCTTCCCCTAATGGAATTTGGAAAAAACGATTATTTAATATTGGGTCCCCACTGGCCTTATGGAAAGGGAGGAGTGTGGGCATTCACATTCATCCTTATAGAGATGATAAGCACTGCTGGCTTTTTGAAGTCTGAACCATTTATTGAAATACATACTTTTTGCTCGTAACTTATTGCTCTGCAGACAATAGAATGGAAAAGCAGTAATAGTTAATTATTCCTGGAGAAGAGAAAATCGGGTGTCCATGTGTGTAACCATGACAGTAACTGGTTTTGATTTATTTGAACTAAGCAGCATAATCAGAATACCTGCAGTTAAATGAGGGGTCTATGTATTATGTATGGATAGATGTGTGTAGACACTGTAGTTAGATGAGGGGGTCTATGTATTATGTATGGATAGATGTATGTAGACACTGTAGTTAAATGAGGGGGTCTATGTATTATATGTGAATACAAGTACTAATGACTGGATAGATACATGGATAGTTGAACATGTAGATGCATATGTATGTATGGATGTGTATTTATGTATGTGCAAATAAGTATATTTGCATACCTATGTGTGTGAATGGAAACATAAATATATTTATATATGGATAGATGGATAAATGGGCAACAAATGAGTATATATATATGTATACATATATATGGTTGCATAGGTAGATGTTTGTATGGATGGTAGATGTATGTATGTATATACAAATATATGTATGTGTGGATGGATGAACACATGTATGATATAGGTATATGTATGTGTGCATGCATGCATAGATATATCAATGGATAAATAGATAAATATATATGAATAAATATATCAGCTGATACTTGAAGTATGTATGTTTTGAAATATATAGATGGATAGAAGGATGGATAGATGATGGATGACGGAAGGATGGATGAGTGGATCAGTGGATTGAAGAAAGAAAGGATGATGGATGGATGGTTGGATTGATGGAGGGTTGGAGCCATAGTTATGCCCCAATAAAGAAGGGGCGATTCCTGCGCTGATAGAAACCTTTCTTTTCTTTTAGCTTACTAAGTCTGATTAGTGCTACCTGTTGCAATGGTAGCTGGTCTTGTTGGCTTGATCTTGCATGCAGGTCACCATAGCTATTGTGAATTTGTAGATACAACAGCCATGCCCTGTTCAGAAGACAGCATCTCATGGCTCTCTTTCCATCCTCCACTTTGTGCATCCCTTCTGGTATCTCTTCTGTGGTGCACCTTGAGTCCTGGGGATGAACACTGATATAGATGTCCCCCTTAGGCCTGAACACTCAATGGTCACTTCAGCACTTGGACCATTTATGAATAGAGACATTTACTGGGGCTCTTTAGAGATGACATTTATTTTCCACCCCAAGCATTGAAGAAAGTTGTTTATTGGGGGCAAGGAAACACATGTATACAGCAGACAGAGAAGAAGGAGGAAGAGGAGAAAGGGAGGAGGAGGGGAGGAGGAGGGGAGGAGGAGGGGAAGAAGAAGGGAGAGGAGGAGGGGAGAAGAAGGGAGAGGAGGAGGAGCAGGAGGAGGAGCAGGAGGAGGAGGAGGAGGAGGGGAGAAGAAGGGAGAGGAGGAGGAGCAGGAGGAGGAGCAGGAGGAGGAGCAGGAGGAGGAGCAGGAGGAGGAGGAGAAGGAGAAGGAGAAGGAGAAGGAGAAGGAGAAGGAGAAGGAGAAGGAGAAGGAGAAGGAGAAGAAGAAGAAGAAGAAGAAGAAGAAGAAGAAGAAGAAGAAGAAGAAGAAGAAGAAGAAGAAGAAGAAGAAGAAGAAGAAGAAGAAGCCGCCACCGCCGCCGCCGCCCTCTGTGAAACAGAAGAGACACTTGAAAAGCTGAAAAACCTAGTTTATTCTCAAGGCCTGGTGTTTTAAAGCCCCTGAAGAGTCTTCCTCCCCTAATTTGGTCAGTTTTAAAGAAAAATAGGACGGTTGATGGGCTGAAAACTGTAGTATTAACACCGTCCTGATCTGGCCTTGAACTTTTTGGGCCAGTCCATCAGCAGGAGGTCTGCTGGTGGGAGACAAAACCAACAAGGCCTTTGTTTTCTTTTCTTTTCTATTTTTCTTTTATTGGAAATAGATTTTCACCCCCATATTCTGCCGAGGTGGGAAACTCACATCTGAATCCACACCCTTTCTTGTCTCTAGTTTAAAAAAAAAAACAAAAACAAAAAACAAAAAAACAAGCAGAAGACTAAAGAATAATAATAAAATAAAATAACATAAAACAAAACAAAACTGTAATAGGACAAAACAAGCAATCAGAAGAGAAAGGGCCAAAGGAAAAGCATGAGAAACACATATAGACCCAGAGATATACACATTTATGCACATAGAAATCCCATAAAAACACAAGACTAGAAGCCATCATATATAAGCAAAGGACCTGTAAGATTTTTTACATGCCTTAATTAAACATTATGAGACAAAGAAGCTTGAAAGATGCTATTGAGTTTGTTTCCTGTTGGCCATCGACTGCCAGGCTTGGGGCCTGGTCTTAAGAGTGGTTTGTATCCCTAATGAGGCTCTGTTGGAGAGAACTACTTTTTCCTCTGTGAGTGGTTATCAAGAGGAGATAGCTTCTGGGTTAGGGATGGGAGTTTGTGTCCACTTCTCCTCTCAGCTCTGGGATTCCATGTGGACCAGACTTTTGCAGGCCCTGCACATGCAGTCAAAGTCTCAGTGAGTTCATGTGTGCATTGGTACTGTTATATTTAGAAGGGCCTTGTTTCCTTTGTGCCCTTCATCCCCCTGACTCTTACAATCTTTCCACCTCCCCTTCCACAGGATTCCTTAAACCCTGAGGGGAGGGATTTCCTGGAGACAGCATCACATTTAGGACTCAGTGTTCCAAGCTCTCTCTGTCTCTGCACATTTTCTGGCTACAGGTCTCTGTATTTGCTCCCATCAGGCTCAGGAGGAAGCTTCTCTGATGGTGGCTGAGCAAGACACTGATTTTTGAGTATAGCAGGATGTCCTTAGAAGGCATTTTATTTGCTATGACCCTTTAGCAGAGAAGTAGTATCTGGTTGGTTCTTGGACACCCGAACAGTGTTGGGGATGGGTTCTATCTCATGGAGTAGGCCTTAAATCCAATCATATAGTGGTTGGTTACACCCATAAGCTTTGTACCACTATTGCCCCAGAGTACATTCCACCGGGTCATCACTGTAGATGTGGGTAGCTGGGTTGGCATTTACCTTTCTCTTTGGGTAGCATGCAGAGTACTTTCCAGTACCATGACCGCTAATCTGTAGGGCGGAAGACTCTAGATAGGCACCCTCTTGAGTTCTTTGTGTTCAGTGAGTTGTGTAGGTGTTGTCTTTAAGCAATAGGACCTTGCCATCAGTTTGTGGAGAGCCACTAATAGCCTTGGAAATACGCTGGGTTGTTTGGAGTTCCCATGTGTCTTAGGGTGTTACTGTTGTGAACAAACACCGTGACCAAAGCAACTCTTATAAGGACAACATTTAATTGGGGCTGGCTTACAGGTTCAGAGATTCAGTCCATTATCATCAAGGTGGGAGTATGACAGTGTTCAGGTGGAGCTGAGAGGTCTACATCTTCATCTAAAGGCTACTACAAGGAGACTCACTTTTAGGCAGCTAGGATGAGGGTATTAAAGCCCACACCCACAGTGACACACCTTCTCCAACAAGGCTATACCTCTAAATGGTGCCACTCCCTGGGCCAAGCATATAGAAACCCATCACAATTAGATGTAACCCAATCTTGCTACTGGAAGCTTTATTTGGTGAAGAGAAATGTTCAGTTGGAGTCCTATCTCCACTGATATTTGGTAATTTCATTTAGAACAGTTCCATATATGTGTATATTTTAGGAAGCCTCTGCTTTATTCGGTGGAAACTGACATTTCGATATGGACTTTTTGAAGTAATTGTGTTCTGTAGGTCACCAATCCCCCAAAGGCTTGTAGAACTTCTCCAGCCAAGCAAAAGAAATGCAGGCTGTTCATCATGGATGATTCCACAAATTCTCACCCTCAAGATCATTTTCTCAGAATGGAAAGAGTGTTGTAGACCCGAAGAGGCTTGCATGTCCCATAGCCCCCATAGACTCATATCTCCTGTGGCCCACAGAGGCTCATATATCACATGGCATCCATAGACTATCATGTTGTGGTTTGCCCTGAAGTTATCTGTATTTTGATGCTAATTCCACTGCTCCAAGGACAGCTGCCTAGTCACATATTCAGGAATCAGGTGACTTCACCAGAACCTTCTCCCCGTTGAATTTGTAAAGTACAGGTGAGGGGCAGGTACAGGATAGAAGGAGGCCTGTCATTGGAGGAGAAGGAAGGATGGGCGGGAGAGAAGTTTGAAGGAAGAGGAGGAGACTGGAAGAGAAAGGAGGAGCCAAGAGATATGAGAGGGAGAAGCCGAGGCAGGACAATGTGGCAGGTGACGTTAAGATCTCGCTCTGTGTATTTACAGGCTGTTATTAATGTTCTCAAGGGATGGATGGTACCAGGCTTTGTATGTTTAAGTGGGCAATTATATCTTACCAATTGGGTCAGAAGTTACTGTATTGTGTGTTCTTTTGTGTGACGGTTTGAGTGTAGGAAAGTATATGACGGCAAGAGACATTGGGCCGCCGAGGAGTTGGGATGTGTTTCTGTCAAGATATCTAGCAGATATCTTGGGGGCACCGTGGTGTGGACCTAGTGGGGTAAAAGACAACCATACCTTTTTTATTTTCATATTTTTACAACAACACTACCATGCTCCGGTTGATAGTGGTATTGAGTAAAATTTTGGGACCTTTAGGAGTTAGAGCCTTGCTAGAGAAAGTGAATCATGAAGTAGGTTTGGGGAGTATCATATAGCCTGACCCTATTCTTTTTCCCTGCCACTTTGTACATAAATGAAATATAATCCCTCCATATCTTGATTACCAAGCTGGCTTCACGCTCCTGTGGCCATGTCTTCCTGACATGATAAACAGTATCCCCTCTAGAGCTGTACGCCAAAATAAATCTTTCCCTTTCATAAGTTGGGAGCCACAGAGAGGAAGGCAAGTGGAAAACCATTTTCCTCTTGTGTATCTTCTGGAGTCTCCTATGAATGATGTATTCAAATGGTTTCACCCATTTTCTCACTTGCATCCATCAAGAAGCAAAGAGATGAGAGGAGTGGGTGCAAGTTTCTCCCTTGGATTTTTACCTCTAATTTGTCTACCTGCTGTTTTTATCATCTGGGATCTCCAGTGGCTGAAGGGACTAAGGTCATCCATGATGTTTAATCTTGATTGACAACTTGAGTGGGACTTAGAATCGCCATGGAATCAAGGAGACTCCCTGGGCCACACCCATCTGAGTATCTAAATTAGATTAGTTGAGGTAGTAAGAGCTACATTGAATGTGTTTGGCATCATCATGTGCCGAGATCCTGGACCAAGTAAACAAGGAGAAAATGAGCCGTGTACCAGCATCCCTCTCTCTCTGCTTCCTGGCTGTCTTGCCCGCCATGATGGACTGTGTACCCTCAGACTGTGAGCCAAGACAAACCCTTACCTACGTTGTCCTTCTCAGGCATTTTGTCACAGCAGTGGGAAGAGTAATGAACACGTCACAGCCAATAGTAAGGACAGAAAGAGGGACTGAACTGAGAGCTCTGCTTTTAAGATGCTTGTTTTGTTCTGGGGATGACATCAGCAGGACTCAGAGGACCAGCAGGACCAGTGAGTAGAGAACAGAATGTAGAACTGGCAGGGCCTCTATTTAGAGAACATTCTAAGGAGCCCAGCGGAGAAGGCCACTTGCCTGCGTGAGACTCGATTGCACACTGACAACACTGTGGAAGACATATGCATTGCCAACACCAGAGTGGCCCACTCAGCAATCCAAGAGCTTGGGTGTTTGTGGTTTTGCTCATTTGGTATTTAGTTAGAGTGGTGTTGTGGCTCCTCTTGAATTTATCAATTCTCCAAGAAATTGGATTTCACCACTCGTAAATCTTCTGGATAAATCTTAGACTTGTGTTTATGTCGCCTCGTCTGGGAGCCCAAATAAGAAATTTTATAACAGACTCGGGATGTGTTTGGGTGCTTGATAGAATGCTTGCCTGGCATGCAAGGAGCATGGGGTTAGGACCGGAGAGACAGCTTCTCGGTTAAAAGCTTGTATTCCTCTTACTAAGGACTAGCATCCGCACTGGGTACCTCATGAACATCTGTAATGTCTACACCAAGGGATCTGACATCCTCTTTTGGCCTCCATGAGCATTTCAGTCATATGCATACACACCCACAGACATTTACACATTTTGAGACCTTGTCTCAAAAATAAAACAAGCAACCTTCTTAACACAAAAGGGGGTGGTTTCTTTCAACTCAAAACTAAATAGTAAGAAATCAACCAGCCCAATCAATGAATAGACCGATGAAGTGAACGGACAGTTTTCAGAAGATAAAACACACATGATCAATACAAATGGGGGGAAAGGAAGTTCAACCTTGCCGGAAGTCAGAGAAATGCATGTTGAATGTACAGCAAGAGTCTGTCATACCACAGTCAGAATAGCAGTCCTTAAAATGACAGTGGCTGGGGGTTGGGGATTTAGCTCAGTGGTAGAGCGCTTGCCTGGGAAGCGCAAGGCCCTGGGTTCGGTCCCCAGCTCTGAAAAAAAGAAAAAGAAAAAAAATGACAGTGGCTGGAGATGCAGCTTGTCAGTTATGAACACCACACCGGCTGCTTCTACACTGCATCTGAGTTTGGTTCTGTGCCCTCGGGCCAAGCAGTTCTCACCCACTGCCTATGGGAATGCAAACTGGTCTAGCCACTGTGGAAATCAGTACGGCCCTTTCTGGAAAAAAAAAAAGTGAAAATTAGGACAACCATGTAATCTGGTTATACCACTGTAGGTTTCTCATTGAACTTGGGGCTTGCTGTATTCTGACTTCTAGTTAAATAGGACCACTCTTGACTTTTTACACAAGTGCTGAATAATCTAAACCCAGGTCCTCATGCTTGTATACCAAGCCCTTTTACTCACTGAACTGTCTCTCCAGCCCCTGCAATAGATTTTCTTCAGCTATAAAGAGCAAAGTTATGTCATTCATTAGAAGAGAGACGTAACCGCCAATGATAATTAAGTTAATTAAGCCATTCTCAGAAGGACACATGATATTTTTTTCACCCATTTTTGATTCGTAGGTTTTCTATGGATGCAGAAAGATCACAACTTGGAAATAGAAGTAGGTCTGTCTAGAAAGGCTGGGGGACTAATTAGAGTGGGAGGGGAGAGGAGAGGACTTTGGGGAGGAAATGCAGTGTAAAGAGGTAAGATTAATTTGAAGAGAAATTTGCTTCTTCGTGTGTGTGTGTGTGTGAGAGAGGGGGGGGCAGAGACAGATACACAGAGAGACAGAGAGATGATGATGATGATGATGATGATGATGATGATGATAGTGGTGGTGGTGGTGGTGATGATGGTGATGATGATGATGATGATGATGATGATGATGATAGTGGTGGTGGTGGTAGTGATGATGATGATGGTGATGATGATGACGTAGTGCTGGGAGGTGTGAATCCAGGACTTGAGATCTTCTGATTTCCCAACAGACAGAGAGATGATGATGATGATGATGATGATAATGATGATGATGATGATGATGATAGTGGTGGTGGTGGTGATGATGATGGTGATGATGATGATGATGATGATAGTGGTGGTGGTGGTGATGATGGTGATGATGATGATGATGATAGTGGTGGTGGTGGTGGTGGTGGTGGTGGTGGTGGTGATGATGATGATGATGATGATGATGATGATGATGATGATGATGATGACGTTGTGCTGGGAGGTGTGAATCCAGGACTTGAGATCTTCTGATTTCCCATCTGTGTGGGTCACAGGAACTCGCAAACCTCCTTGACTACAGCTTTTAGAGAAGTCTGTCAAGTTCATATATGCACACATATAATTGCGCACTTTTTGTCTACTGGTGGATGTGCCCCCGAATCCTGAGTCTGTTTCCCGTTTTCACAGGGGAGCCACAGAGCAGGAAGGAAGTCTATGAGTTCTGAGGGAGTGCTCCCTGTCTCTGGTTCAGGTTTCCATTGGAAGTCCGAGCTTTGTGGATAGTTCTATCTGTAGCTGGTGGCTCGGCAGGGTGGAGCAGGGCCAAGGGATTGAGTCTGGGATCTGGGATTCTGGATCTCCTGGCTTTATTCTGATTATTGTGGTGGTCAAACCACTCCTGACATTGCTGAGCCCTGATCTTCTGTCTTGGTGTTTGTTTCTCCCAGAGTTTTGTTAGACTAGCAACCATTTTCTCTGTTCCTTTGTGGAAGACTCCTTGACAAAGTTATGGACATATGCTGCTTTCTCATCTTCAAAAATGTTTTGAAAATGATATTTTATTTATCATATGTATGTGTTGGGGACAGTGCATAATGGAGGTCAAAGGACATGTGAGAGCCAGGTCTCTCCATTTGCCATGTTGGGTCTCAGGGATTGAACTTGGATTTTTGGACTTGACAGAAGCACCCTTATCTACTGATCCATCTCACTGGCCCCACCCTTCCTTTCTTACCCACCTCTCCCCTCCCCTCGAATCTCCTCACTTCTCCCTTCTCTTCTCCTCTGCTTCCCTTCCCCCTCCTTCCTCATTTTCTCTTTCTCCTCTTTCCCTCCCTCTCTTTCTCTTTCCTCCCACACCTTCCTTTTTCTCCTTCCATCTTCTTCAAGGGATGCTTACAAATGCTTCCTTTCAAGTGGGCATTTTATTGTTCCCAGACTCTGTAAGTCAGTGGGAATGGCCTTGGTTATCTGTGACGCAGATGGCTCCAGTCAGAAGGCAACAGAAGCTATCTTTGGCTGCCTCCCTTCCCTGTTCTCCCTCTCCTTCATTCCGCCAGAAATCACTCTCTATCTGACAGTTCTCATGGACTCTGTGTGAAATGTCTGGGTCTGGGTGTGTTTCTGTTTTTGTAGCGTTTCAGATTTCTGAATGTTTGTTACCAATCCTTCACCCCTAATCTGAAAACTCACAAAGCAAAATACATTAGCCATGCCAGTTTGTGCACAACCGTGATCCCTGCTCTTGGGTAGGGAACCGATCAGGGTTCACACTATGCCATTGTGTGGCTTTTCATGGGGAGGCATGAATACATTTCTATTCACCCCAGACAAGGCACCAATAACAGACTAAAGAAAAGATTCCACCCATGTTCAGGTTGGTGAACCAGAGATTACTGAAGAACACAGGCGAGGGGTTGCTTGCAGGAGTGTCAGTGAGAGGCTTCTCAGAGTAGCTTGTGTCACTCAAAGGTTCCGTGTCACCAGAGAGCCCACCCCAGCATGGGTTAGGGGTCTGGCTTCCTGGAACTCTGCATAACTTGCAAGCTTCTCCACTAGTGTGTTCTCCCGAGAAACCATGACTGTTTCTATAACCTTGGGGAAGGCCCTTGAGTCTTGTAACATTTTCAAGTTCCTGAGACTGTAAGCTTTGAGTCTTAAGGAAACTGCTCAAGAGGAAATGTTTCTCTTCAGAGCCAAGAGCTGTGTAACAGCTACATAGGCACTGAGGGCCAGCGTGGCCTTCTCAAGACCATTCTATTACATACTTTTCATTGCTGTGATAAAATACCAATACCCAGGCAACTTATAGGGGAAGAGTTTTATTTGAGCTTATCAATCTAGAGAGTTAATGTTCATAAAGGGAGTGAGGACAGCATTGACAGTAGGCGGCACACATAGTGGCTAGAGCTGGAAGCTGAGAGAACACATCTTGAGCCACAAAGTGGAAACACTGCACTGGGAATGGCTCAAGGCTTTGAAGCCTCCCCACCCCCCTACCCAGTGACAGATTTTCTCCAGCAAGTACACATTTCCTAAGCATTTCCTAAACAGCGCCATCAACCAAAGGCTCTCTGTTCAAATATCTGAGCCCATGGGAGACATTATCATGGGAACTACCACAACCCTCAGTTCAAAAGCCAAAAGGCACAACGACCATAACAACACAAAATCTGAAACTTTTTTTGATCATCTTGGTATTCCAAAGGTCTCATATCTCAGAGCTTTTGGGGTTTTTTTCCAATTAGAAATGACTGAAATGACTGTCACTCAAAACCTGTAGATTTATACATATATGCTAATAGAAATCTACATGCTTTGGGCATAGTTGATGAAAGCTAGTGTTACACACACACACACACACACACACACACACACACACACACACCTACACCTGTTTCACCCTTCTCCTGGAAAAAAACATATAAGTCATGTGTGTTCCTGCAAGGACCAGGGGAGGGAGTCTACTCTGGGAACCAGTAAGGGCTGAGTGGCATTGAGCCATCTGACAGATAGACTGATGGTCTACACATCATGGACACCTGCAGATTTCTTTTGTCCAGGAGAAGAGTGTGTGTATGTATATGTATATATGTATATATATATATGTATGTAATATATATGTATGCATAATATATTATGTACATAATATATATTATATATTATATTATAACATATAATAATATATATTATATATGTTTATATATAATATACTATAACATATAATAATATATATTATATATAATATAATATAGCATATAATAATATATATTATATATGTTTATATATAATATATTATATATAATATATATTATATATATACATATATATATAATATATATATATATATATCCATCCTAGCCTGGGCGGTCAGTTCTTTTTTCTCTTGTATGGTTCTCCACCCAACAGGAGGCTAAGTGACACAATTAACCTATATGTTACAATTAGCCTGTGTGATACATGTTCCTCATCCATCTGCTCCAAGCAAGGCCTGATGGCTGCCAAGTTCCTCCTCTCTTCATTAGAAATATTCATTTCACCCCCACACTTGGTGCATTGGCAGCCGGAGCAAGCCAGAGGCATACGTTAATCACTTTCGCACACAGAGTGAGGCAGGAGGGGGCATGTTGTTGCCAGTGTTTGCTTGGCAATGAGGCCCTTTTGGTCCTCTTCATCACAGTCAAGTGAAATCGGAACACATATTTTCTTCCTTTCCCTTTTTTGTTTGCTTGCATTTTTAAAATTAGCACAAATAGTGAATTTTCTTATAACTTCTCTTGACATGTTTATTATAGTCTATGAGGATAGACACACACACACTTACACTTGCATGCACACACATACACAACCTCCTCTTCTACTCCAGTAGTCTCCTTCCTTCCCCCTAAATAGTTCCCCTCTTGCTTTCATGACGTGTGTGTCTGTGTGTGTGTGTGTGTTTGTGTGTGTGTATGCATGTGCATGTGTGTATGTGTGTTAAAACCTAGATTCTGTATTTGAGAGAAAACGGCAGGTTTTGTCTGAGTCTAATTGATTTTACTTAATGTAGGGATCTTCAGTTCCTTCTATTTCCTTGCCAAGGACAAAATTTCATTCTTTTTCAAGGCTGAATAAAACTTCTATGTGTGTGTGTGTACCACACGTCTTCATCCATCCATCCATTGATGGGCACCCAGTATGGTTCCCTAGCTTGGTAATTGTAAACAGCCCTGCAGAAACCTACATGAGCATATAGGTTTCTGTGTGGTACACTGACTTTCTTCAGGATCACACTCAGGAGTAGCATAGTGGATTACATGGTAGTTCTATTTGGGATTTTGATTTCCACAGTAGTTTTACTCTGCTCTTATCACCACAGAGTAAGGTTATTTCCATCAACATTTTAACAGTGCATTTTCTTCATTTTTTCCTTCCTTCCTTCCTTCCTTCCTTCCTTCCTTCCTTCCTTCCTTCCTTCAGACAGTGTCTTACTTTCTACATAGCCCTGGCTGTCCTGGAACTCACTATACAGAACAGGCTAGTCTTGAACTTACAATGATCTGCCTACCATTGCCTCCTGAGTGTTGGGATTAAAGACATGCTCTGCCCTGCCCTTCAAGAGTGCATTCGGGGTTGGGGATTTAGCTCAGTGGTAGAGCGCTTGCCTAGCGAGCGCAAGGCCCTGGGTTTGGTCCCCAGCTCCGAAAAAAAAGAAAAAAGAGAGAGAGAAAAAAAAGAATGCATTCAATTCAAGTTTTTATATGTGTGGGTGTCTTGACTGCATGCATCTCTGTGTGCCTCGGAGACCAGAAGAACATGTCAGATCACGTGGGACTAGAGTCACAGATGATCTCGAGTCACCCTGTGGGTGCTGGAATTAAACCCAGGTCTTCTGGAGGAAGAGCCAGGAAGAGCCAGTGCTTTACTCTTGGAGCCACCTTAACAGTCTCAGGAGTGGACTTTTCTAAAGATGAGCTTGGTGGGCAAGTGAAGAAACCCAGGTCCTAGATGCAGGCTAAATAGCTTGAGTGACTTTGGCACATTCGGTGTCCTCATGGAACCCCAATGTTCTTACGGGCTGAACGAGGATAAAATGAAATAATCTTTGTCGAAAGATTCCAGAAAGTACAAAGTTCATAATACATGTAAGACATGCCATTTTGAATAAAACAGCAGTTTGGGAATTTATGGACGGTTTGTTCCAAAGGTACTTGGAGCACATCGCAGTGATTCATCACTCCTGGAGCTGAAAAGGCTGCGTGAACAGCTCAGCTAATGGACACAAATGCACTTCTAGTGTTCCGAGCTGCAGGGGATGCATCACCAGGGAACCTATTATTCATTGTGCTGTCTCCTAGGCCACAGTCCAACAGTGCATAGCCGTGTATTAGCAATGGAGGTTTGCCAAATTCTGTGGTGAAGCCCTAACCATCAGTATGATAGTGTTGTGTGGCCATTTTCTGAGATATGAATAGGCATCTATTCATCTCAGATAGGCATTGATGATAGATCAAAGAAACAAGCCAAAGCAACTGTAGCTCAGTGAGTCGTGAGTTTTTCAGGATTGCTTTCAGGAGTGTGGATATGGTGACTCACTTCCATCACTCCAAACCCCTCCCCAAGCATGGGTGACAACTCATGGGAACTCTGTCCCTGACAATCTGTTCAAGCAGCAGGCAGCTTATTGGTCAGATCGTCTTCTCTTCTAGCAGTCGTTACTGTTTTAATAGTCTTGGGGAGGGGCCCAGAGAGTACTGTTAAGTTTAGGGAACTTCCTGAGATCTGTTGTTGTGTTAGCAATTTCCTTCACTAAGATATTGTGGGGTGGGGGGGCAGGATATTCTAAGGGATGTGGGCAGGGACTCTTTAAGCAAAATAGCTTCAGGAAGTCCTTGAAACTGACTAGATTCAATAGCTATCCCCCCCCCCATACCTGTATGCAAGCAGTAAGGACCATTAAGAAATACTCTCACATACACACAGCTGCCTGGAAGAAATAGGCCAGGCAGATTGCCTAGCACAGTGGTTCTCAACTCCCTAATGCTTCGTCTACCCTTTAATATGGTTCTTCATGTCATGGTGACCCCAGTCATAAAATTATTTTTGTTGCTGTTTCCTAGCTGTAATTTTGCTAATGTTATGAATCATATTGCAAATGTCTATGTTTTCTAGCTGTCTTAGGTGACCCCTGTAAAAGGGTCATTCACCCCTATGAACCCAGGTTGAGAAACACTGGCCTAGGGTGGGGAGTGAAAACAAAAAGCACAGACGAGCTAATCTGCCTGGAAAAGACGCTCTCCTGCATGCCGTGCGGGGCTTCAGGTCCAGCTTTTGTGAGTTGTCACTCGTGCTTGGGCTTTGGTGATACAGATGTCTTTGAGTCATTTCTGCTTCTGTCAGTAACCTCCCACCTACGGTCTCATAAGTAACTCCAATAAAACTCGTTGGTTCACCAAGCTGGGTTTTAGTGCTGTACGGACTGTTATTGTTTCCTTAGCTGGTGTGAGTAGACTTTGTTCCCATCTCTCCCGGGATAGTGTCACGCACCACTTGTGAGTTTTGTGTGCTTTCTGAATCTTAAGAGAATGTTTTAACTCCTCGGAAGTAGCAGCAGGACAGATGGTATTTTGAGGTTAGGCCCTTGGGAATTTCTAAGATATGGAAAATGGAGGTAAAAAAAAAAAATAGAAAGAGGGAGAGAGGCAGGTGACATAGATGCCTGCTAAGGTGGCCAAGGCTCTGGATTCAGTCTTCATCACAAAATGTACATGCACATGTGCATATGTGAGCATGCAAGCGTATGTTCATATGTGCATTCAGAGAGAGAGAGAGAGAGAGAGAGAAAGAGAGAGAGAGAGAGAGAGAGAGAGAGAGAGAGAGAGAATGCAAGACCGCGTCATATGGAGACACAGCAAAGATAGTGGGTTGTAAACCAGGAGGGCAACTGCACTGTTTTGCTTTCTTACTGCTGCGGTGAGACACCCACCAGAGGAAAAACACATGGAGATGGAATTGTTTATGACTCACCGTTTGAGCTCGCAGTCCATCAAGGCAGAAAAGGCATGGCGGCAGGAGCAGGAGGCAGTTGGTCAGGTCACATCCACCATCAGGAAGCAGAGAGAGACAGATGGGGGTGCTCAGCTCACTGTCTCCTTTTGATTCAGTCCAGGACCCCAGCTGTGGCAGGGTGCTGCCCACATTCAGGTAGGTCTCCCTACCTCGGCAGTCCCAATGTAGTAGCTGAGATGTGCTCAGAAATGCTTCTAGACCCTGTTGACTTGACATAACCCTCATCTAAAACCCAGTTCCAGCTAGGCACAGAGGCACACACTTGTAATCCCAGGCTTAGGAAGCTAGGACATGAAGATTGTAAGATTGAACCCAGCCTAGGCTATAAATCAAGGAGCTCTGGGTCAGCCTGAGCTGTATAGAGAAACCCTCCTTCAAAAAAATGATCAGAACCATAGAAAATGAACCCTAACTAAAATCTGCCAGGACCTTGGTTTGGAGCTTTAAACCTTGTACTGTTTAGCTTTTATCAACTTGACACAAACCCTATCTGGGAAGAGGGGATCTCAACTGAGGGATTGGCTTCATCATAGTGTCCTGTGTGGCTTTTTCTTGATCAGTGGTTGGGTATGGAAGGACGCAGCCCACTGTGGGCAATGTTATTCCCGGCAGGTGGTTCTGGGTGCAAGCTGAGCAAGCCATTAAGCTGTGGTCCTTCACGATTTCTACCTCAGCTCCTGCTTGAGTTCCCGCACTGACTTCCTTCAGGAATTGACCCTGCTCGGGATGCAGAACCCAACTAAAGTCCCTCCTTCCCCAAGCTGGTTTTGTCAGGATTCTATCAGAACCACAGAGAAGCAAAGCAGGCCAGGCCGGGATAGCCATGAGATACTAACTGATCTTTCGTTTTAAATCAATAGCCTCCTGTTATCAAAGGCCGAGCTGATGCTACCATCACAGGACATTGCTGTCACAACACACATTGCTGTCAGGATAAAGTTTAGCCTGGGACCCAAACAAAGACATGGAGCTATAGGGTAAAAAGTCTGAGCTCACTGATAGGTTTTGAAAGCCCATTAATCCCTGATTCTGCTCAAGCTCAGGACTTGAAACCCCACCAATCCCCACCCTGGAAATTTTCACCCTGAAGAACTCCACCCCCAAGAAACCCTATATAAGTTTGCCTTCCACTAAGATCTTTTCTGCTTCTCACCCAAGTAGAGAGAGCCACCCTCTTGTGTCTCTCCCAATAAATCTCTTGTATGAGGTTTGTTGTGTGGTGTGACTTTGTGGTATTCCTTGGCTCCTGTCAAGATACCTTTCTCTTCAGAAATGCAACAGTTGTATTGGAGAAACCTTTCCCCTCGGAGCTGTAACACTTGCAGAAGCTAGGTCATGGTAATGACTTAGATCGATCATCAAAAAGGCAAGTTTAAGTTTTTTGCATGATAGATGTTGGAGAAGACCATTGCATAATGAAGACAAGTAATGACATTTTGAGTGTTATCCTGTGGAGCTATGGCACAGAACATACTGCCTTACATGGGGTGAGTGCTTTGTCCTTGGGACAGTGTAGTACAGTAGGTGTGGTCAACTGTCTGGAGTTGTTCCACCAGATGCAGTGCCTAGCTAGTTGGTCTGCCCATCCTCCCAACTCAAGAGTCTGTGTTATACCACGGAAAAGCTGTTGTCCTTACACACAAAGGACACTTAGCCTAGTTTTCTTTTTTTTTTTTTTTTTTTTTTTTGGTTCTTTTTTTCGGAGCTGGGGACCGAACCCAGGGCCTTGAGCTTCCTAGGTAAGCGCTCTACCACTGAGCTAAATCCCCAGCCCCAGCCTAGTTTTCTTTTACCAAATAATTAGTACAGTTGTGGTTACTTGTTGTCGTGGTGGTGGTGGTGGTGGTGCTGGTGGTGGTGCTGTTTGGCTTTTGTTGTTGTTATTATTGTTGTTGTTGTTCTTCTTCTTCTTCATCATCATCATCATCATCTTCTTTCTTCCTCCTCTTCTTTCTTCCTCTTCTCCTTTCTTCTTCTTTCTTCCTCTTCTCCCTTCTTCTTCTTTCCTCTTCTTCTTTCTTCTTCTTCCTCTTCTTCTTTCTTCTTCTTCTTCCTCTTCCTCTTCTTCTTTCTCTTCCTCTTCCTCTTCTTCCTCTTCCTCTTCTGCTTCTTCTTCCTCTTCCTCTTCTTCTTCCTCTTCTTCCTCCTCCTCTTCTTCTTCCTATTCTTCCTCTTCTTTCTTCCTCTTCTTTCTTCTTCTTCTTCTTCCTCTTCCTCTTCTTCTTTCTTCTTCTTCTTCCTCTTCCTCTTCTTCTTTCTTCTTCTTCTTCCTCTTCCTCTTCTTCTTTCTTCTTCTTCTTCCTCTTCCTCTTCCTCTTCTTCTTTCTTCTTCTTCTTCCTCTTCCTCTTCCTCTTCTTCTTTCTTCCTCTTCTTTCTTCCTCTTCCTCTTCCTCTTCCTCCTCTTCTTCCTCCTCTTCTTCTTCCTCTTCCTCTTCTTTCTTCCTCTTCTTTCTTCCTCTTCCTCCTCTTCTTCCTCTTCTTCTTCTTCTTCTTCCTCCTCCTACTCCTCCTCCTCCTCCTTCTCCTCCTCCTCCTCCTTGTTTGGTATGTGTTGGGGAATGTTTCTAGTTTCTAGACAGGGTTTGGCTGGCTATCCCAGAACTCACTCTGTAGACCAAGCTGGCTTCCAGCAGCTCAGGAGCCTCTACCTTCTGAGTGCTGGGATTAAAAGCATGTGCTACCATTGCCTGGTTATAACTGATTTTCTAATTCAAGAGGTTTATTTTCAAATGAGTATACATGAGTGCATTTGCGTGTGTGTGTGTGTGTGTGTGTGTGTGTGTGTGTGCATATAAGTGTAGATGCATGTAGAGATCAGAAACAGATTTTGGATCCCCTGATGCTAAAGTTCTGGTTGGTTTTAGCCACCTGGTGTGAATGCTGGGACTCAAACTTGGGTCCTCTGCAAGGAAAGCAAGTACTCTTAACTGCTGGACCATCTCTCCAGGCCCAGTTGAATTCTTTTTGTTTGCATGTATATTTGTTGCATACATGTCCATGTATGTGTGCAGATGCATACGCAAGGGTGTGTGTGTGTGTGTGTGTGTGTGTGTGTGTGTCTCATCTGTACAACGAGGTTGTCTAGCCAATGAGGCTCAAAGACCCACCTGTCTGCATCTGTCTAGTGCTAGAATTGCAAGCATATGTCCCCACATACAATTCTTTTCTTTCCTTTTCTCTTTTTCAACATGGTTCTGGGAGTTAAACTCAGGTCCTCATGCTTGCACAGCAAACACTTTACCAACTGAGCCATCGCCACTATATTTGAATTCTTATGACTTCATTCAGAATATTAAGGCTAGCATAACCTTTGGACATCACGTCTGGCAAGCTCAGAGGATTCGAGAGGGAAATGTCAGAATCACCATCATAATGTAGTTGTCAACAAATGTCGAGATCACTGCACTAATATATGAACTGAAGAATCGATGATCTGACTGAGTTCATGAAGCAATGCTGGCAGATTTCTACCATGTTACTAGGAGATTTCTGTGTCAATCCAGAGCTCTGGCTCTCAGTCTTCCTAATGCTTCAACCCTTTAATACAATTCTTCACATTGTGGTGACCCCCCCCCCCAACTGTACAATAATTTCACTGTTATGTCATCGATGTAATTTTGCTACTGTTAGGAATCATAATGTAAATATCTGTGGTTCCAGTGGTCCTAGGTGACTCCTGGTGGGCAGTCACAACCCACAGGTTGAGAACCACTGACCTAAACCATCAGAATGTGTTTCACCAGCCCAACGTATAGAACATTCATTTACGTCTTCACAGACTTGCTTTGCTCGTTCAGCAACTCATTCATGTACATAGTATATATGCTTATTGCGTACCAGACTATGTGCAAGTCACAAGATGGTCATTCCTCTTCGCAAGAGCCCCTTTTCTATATAAGTGACCATCCAAGGCTCATAAATATGCTAATGGCCATACCGCTTGATTGAGACTGAAAATTCTGTCGAAGGTTCCACTGAACGGTAGAGCACATATTGATAGTCTAGTTTAACTGGTGTTCAAAGAGGATTACAAGCTAGGTCTACCACTGTAGGTCTATAATTCTACTGAGGCAGGAGGATCCCAAATTCCAGACCTGCCTTGGCTACCGAGCAAATTCAAGTCTAGGCCAAACAACTTAGTGAGAGTATGTCTCAAAACAGTAAACTGGCTGGGCAGTGGTGGGTCACCTCTTAATCCCAGCACTCAGGAGGAAGAGTCAGACCGATCTCTGTGCACTTGAGGCCAGCCTGGTCTACAGAGTGAGTTTCAGAACTGTCAGGGCTACACTGAAGAACGCTGTTTTGAAAAACAAATTAATATGAAGTATGGGCATGCATCCTTGGTAGAGGACTTGACTAGAGCCCTCCAGGGAAGGGCCAGGGGTATGAGTGCTTGGTAGAGTGCTTGCCTGGTACGCATGTGAATCCCTAGATTCAATGCCCAGGAGCTTTTCAGTGTGAGTTCAGAAACATCAGGAAGTGAGATAGTTTAAACAAAGAATGCAGTGGAGAGGCAAGCAAAACGCAGCCCTGGAAGTCTGGAAGTGAGCTACCTCCAGTGTGCGGACCCTTTTGGGTTGTCGTCCACAGACAACATCCAGCATTAATGAGCTCGACTCAAGCGAGAATCATGTCTGCATGCTGGGAGACTCATTCTGTAGATCACCTTGGGAGTGGAGGGCAGTAACTTGAGCAAGAGGTGCCTCGAGCTTCTCCAGGGGGTAGCACAAGTAGAGGAGAGGGAGACTGACAAGAGACATGTTGGGGTTAGAGAGACGGCTCTACTGTTAAGAGTGTTGGCTGCTTTGCCAGAGGAGGACGTCGGTTCAGTTCCCAGAACTCTCAATGAATAATTCATAATCTATTTTAACTAACTCCAGGGCAGGCAATGTTTCCTCAGGCACTGCACTCATATATACACACACACCCACACACCCATACCCACCCACCCCCCAGAGAGAGAGAGAGAACAAAACAATTAAATTAAAAAAAGAAAGAGAGGCATATATATGCTGACATCTATTTTTTTTTGACATAGGTGATATGACACAATGCTCATAATCCTATCACTTTGGAGCTGAGGAGGGAAGATTGCTATGAGTTTGAGGCCAGCCTAGGCAGCATAGTAAGTTCTAGGCTAGCATCGGCTACAGAAAGATGCTGTCTAGACATAACAAAAACAAAACAATAACAGCAAAAATGCCCCAACAAACCAAACCAAAGAAACAAGGCAAAAGAAACCAACACAAAAGAGTACTTTGGACTGGGGGTATAGTGGTACAGACCCTGGGTTATATCCCTAAAACAAAAATGAATGAGTGAATGAGTGAATGAATGAGTGGCTATTTGAGTCAAGAATTTTTAAATACTTTGTTATACACGCATGCATGTGGAGAAAGCAGAGTAGGATACAACACGTGTACATTCAGTCTTCGTTCAAGTGGCATTTGCGGCTGTGTAACAGACTCTTGTCAGTTGAATTAATTATCACTGGTATTGGTATCCAGAATGTTGCTAAACTCTCTGGCAGCAATATTTCACAACTCACTTTTCTCCATCCCTGTCCCTCCATCTTAATTACCAGAGCCATCCCTCATGCTTGATAGGGAGGGCAGAAAGCCCCATTGCTAGCATGCGATCCATTCTCTCCAGTCCGTCTTTGTTTTGTGTTTCTGAGGCAGTGGCTCATGTATACCAGGCTGCCTTCAAACTCGATGTATAGCCAAGGATGACCTTGAACTCCCGATTTGCCCCCTGCCTCTACTTCCTGAGGGCCGGGAGTACAAGCTTGCATCAACTTGTCAGGTTTCTGCAGACCCCGGGAATGGAACCCAAAGCTTTGGGCGTGCCAGGGAAACACTCTACCAACAGAATTTCCAACCTCTACTGAAATTAATATTCTGGCTTCTGAAGAAGAAAGCCTTCTTACCTTCCATAAAATAATGGCAATTGGCCAGGAATAAATGTGGAATTTTTGCTGTTTATGCTATAATGCGCGCAGCTGTGATTTCTCTGCTCTGTCGCTTTGCAAATGCTTTGGTGTATGTGGGATCTGTCTAGGAACAATGATGGAGAAATTGGGTCTCTCATAAAGAAACCCCTTTAATCTATGGACTCCCAACTAAACAATGGAGCTGGACAGGCTTGGCTTATTGAGTAAGCATATGAACACGTAATTGTGCGTGTGCACCCATATACAGGCGGGTATGGAAGTCTGTGTGTTTGTATAGATGAGTGTGTGAATATGTGTATTTGTGGAGGGAGAGCATGTACAAGTTCATGTGTTTGTGTATGTATGTCTGTATATAAATGTGTTTGTGTATGGTCTATGTATGTGAAAGTGTATTGTGTTTGTGCGAGTGTGTGCATACACGTGTGCATGTGTGTGTGTCTGTGTGTGTGTCTGTGTGTATGTGTGTGTGCGTGCAAGTGTGTGTATGCATGTGTGCATGTGTGTATGTGCATGTGCGTGTATGTCTGTGTGTGTGTGTGTGTGTGTGTGTGTGTGTGTGTGTGTGTGTACACATTCTGTTCCAGCCAAGTAAGTTTATATGCTGCCAGGGCACTGGATCACATTTTCTATAGTCTCTAGTCTGGAAATTTGTGTTTGCTCTAAGTCTCCTTCCTATTTCTGGAAGAATAATGCTGGCTATCGTAAACACATACGTTTAAACTGCAGTCCCCAAGAAAACAACGTCTTCGCTTGTGTGGAGGGAGGCGGGAAGGTGTCGCAGCGATGATTTACAACCCTGGGCTGTTTGCTTTTGCTGCCACGCAGAAGCTGCTGGAGCTCATTTACAATCTATGACCAATGTGGACTGGGGGATTTATGTTTCACTGAGGAATCATAAAGGCCATGGACCTCACAGGATTTCTGGACCCCGTAGGACAGATGGACATAATCCATCATCTACGTGACAGTAGTCTGAGGGGGCCGGGGAGGCAGCTCAGTGGATAGAGTGCTTATCTGGTAAGCACAAGGCTTGGGCTCCATCCCCGGTGCCACATTAACCTACTGCAGTACATGCCTGTGATCCCAGAACTCCAGAAACGGACATAGGAGGCAGAAGTTCACTCATCTTTTGTAAAGTGGTGGGTTCAAGGGCAGCTTGAAGTACATGTGTCATTGCCTTTAAGTATAAATGTAGTTCGTGATCTCAATAGAAGCGAGTTCCTTCCTTCCTTTATATTTATTTACTCATTCATCTGCTTATGTGTTTGTTTTGAGGCAGGGTTTCTTTGTATAGTTCTGGCTGTCCTGGAACTTGCTCTGTACACCAAGCTGGCCTCTGCCCCCCTCCCACATGCTGGGAATAAATATGGGAGCCACCACCATAGGGCCTTTTTCTCTTCCCCCTAATATTTCAGAAGTTTAAACATTTTAGTGTCATTTTTTACTGCTTCGTGTTTGGTAAATATCTGAGAAAAAGAAGTATCTTGGACCGAGGAGATGGCCTAACAGGAAAAAATGCTTGCTTTAGCTCCATCTCCAGGATCCACGTGGTGGAAGGAGAGAACTGACTATTGCAAGTTATCCTCTGTCCCCCCCATACGTGCTCTGCGGCGCAGGCACAGCACACATGCGCACTAAAGAAAGAACCGTAGAGAAAGGCTTCAAAAGAGATCAAGTTTCACCTTCCAGCTAATAGATGAGTTTCCTTTCACCGCCCTGTCTCCAAAACCAACCTAGGATGGGGAAGACTTATTTGGGCACCTGATTTCAGAGGGGTTCCAGTCTGTGGTCATTTAGTCCTGTGTACCAAGGCAGAGCATCCTGACTGGGGGAACACATGGGAGGGAGAGTTCTTCACTTCCTTTTCAGCAGGAAGCAGATCCTAAGGGAAGGTCTTCAGATCAGTTACAACCTTCAAAGGCGAATCCGGTGGTACTTCCTCAAGCCAAGCCCCATGTCCCGGAACCGCCTGAAACAGCGACCCCAGCTGGGGGCCAAATTTGTTGGGAGTTACAGGTTCGTGTGCAGTCATGCCTAGCATTTAAATGGGTGTAAGGATCCAAACTCAGACGCTCCTACTTGCATAACAAATACTCTAGCCCACAGACTCATTTCCGCAGCTGTTTCTCCCTTTTGAATAAAACATATAATTTTTCTTACCTTTGTATTATTCTAGGCTAATCCGACTACCCTTTATTAACTTGCAGACTTAGGAACCAACCATGGTATGTGAACAGGGACTGGAGAAATGGCTCAGCGGTCAAGAACATGAACTGCTCTCTTATAGGTCCCGAGCTTGGGTTTCAGTACTCAAGTTGGGTGGCTCACAACCATCTCTAACTCCAGTTCCGGGTATCTGACGCCCTCTACTGGTCTGTAGAGGCACCTGCACTTTGATCTCCATACCCACATAGGTACCCATACTTCAAAATTAATGGGATGCTGGAGAGAGCCCCATAGATAGTTAAGGCACTTGCCACCAAGCTGAACAACTGAGTTTAATCCCCGGCACCCATATGGTGGGATGACAGAACCATTGTCCCAAGTTGTCCGATGACCTCTACACGTATACACAACACACACACACACACACACACACACACACACACACACACACACACACGAATAAATAAATGTAGTTTAAAAATAAAAGAAGTAGAAATCGAGGTTGGAGTTTAGCCCAGGGCAAGGGTGATTGTCCAGATAGCATGTGCAGGGCTCTGTAGTCAAATCCTGTCACCCTTCCCCGAGAGACCCAGTTGTGTAGTGTAGTATTTTATTCTCCTGCTGTTCGATCTTCCAATTAGAAAACACATCTTCATTCCCCCAATTAGAAAACACACCTTCATTGCCAGTTTATGTGGGTTGCATTTTATTCTCCTTAGTAAAATCTCTTATTAGTCTTATTGGTTATTGCTGGAGCCGATGCAATATTGTTTCTGTTATAAATAGAATCCCTTCAGTATTATATATTCCGGTTGGTTATTGTGGGAATAAAAAGCTCTTGTTAATACAAGATCGTTGCTTCCTCACGGAGGCAGCCTCAAATCCCTCCTCTACTCTTTATCGCCCCAGGGACACGTCCTTCCCCGCAGGGCCATCTTTCCAGCCTCTAATGCCCTTTCTCTCACACTCAACTGGCCTTTTTCAAGCTTGATTTCTCCGTGACATTCATTAGTTCTTTATGGATATTGATTCGTTATTCTATTCATTCTTCATTTATGTGACTTTCTCAGGACTAGTGTGTGTCCGCATATATATGCGCGGGTACATACATGTGTATGCATAGACAGGCATGTGCATGCGTGCATGCTACTGTGTATACAAGAATGCAAACAGGTAGGTAGAAAACAGAAGTCAAAATCAGATATTTTTGTGGAGACAAGGACTCATTTGCTTGGGACTGGCCAAAAAGGTCAGGCTGAGTGGCTAGTAAGCCCCAGGAACGCATCTCCTTGATGCTGGGGCTATAACTGTGCTCCGTCATGTCCGGCTTTTTTTTTTTTTTTTTTTTTTTTTTTTCGGAGCTGGGGACGGAACCCAGGGTCTTGCGCTTGCTAGGCAAGTGCTCTACCACTGAGCTAAATCCCCAACCCCCATGTCTGGCTTTTTAAATGAGGGTTCTAGGGAACAAACTCAGGTCCTGGTGCTAGTAATGTTTTTTTAGGCCAAAGAACAAGGGGCCTTTTCAGAAAAGAAGCATGGTGTGTGTGTGTGTGTGTGTGTGTGTGTGTGTGTGTGTGTGTGTGTGTATGGTATGTGGTGTGTGTGTGTGCGCGTGCATGTGTGTGTGCGCGCGCGTGTGTGTGTGTATGGTGTGTGGTGTGTGTGTGTGTGCGAGCGTGCATGTGTGTGTACGCGTGTGCGTGTGTGTGTGTGCGTGCACGTGCGAGCACGTATTGGTTAATCCTGATGGCCAACTTGACAAGATCTGGAATCACTTAGGAGACAAATCTCTGGGTGTGTCTGTGATGAGTTTTATAGATTGGGTTAATTGAGGAGGGAAAACCCACCCTAAACGTGAGCTGCCCATCCCCTTGGCTGGAGTCCAGACAGAATAACACGGAGAGAGTGAAGTGAGTGTCAGCATCCATTTCCTGTGGATGCGGTGTGACCACCTCCCTCACACTCCGTCCATTGTACCTTCACTGAGCATGGGGGGTGTGCTCTCGGGCTGTAAGTCAGAATAAACCTTTCCTTGCTTGAGTCTCTTGAGTCTGGTATTTTGTCACAGCCGTGAGAAAAATAACGAATGCCCTGGGTCCTCTCATGAGATTCTAGTGGTGATGTTCTCTGGCAGAGACTAGCTCGGCCTTCGCCCGTGGACTTGAACTCTGATTCGCCTGTGCCTGTGGTCTCGGGGAGCCGGCTATGCAAGCACATTAAATTCCAGGAGAAATTTGTGCTGCCTTGTTGCACCTTTCTGGCAGATGAAATTGGGGGAAAAATGGAAACACATGGACCACGAAATATATAATTCATAGTTGTCACACTGTACTAGAAGGCGTGGTGTCTTTTTTGTGAGGCTGCTAAGTGGGAGTCTTCATACTGGGAAGAAATCATGCCACATGAGGGGGAAAAAAAGATAAGAAAAAAAACCAAAAACATTGCATTGGGAACCAAATCCCCATCATGTCCTTGATAGAGTGGGCATAAATTTTTAATCTTTGTTATTTTGCATGTGAAGGCCAGAAGTCAACCCTGGCCATCATTCCTCCCGTACTAGCTACTTTGATTTTTGAGACAGGGTCTCTTATTGGAGCTTGGAGTGTACCAATTTTACTACACTGTTGGGTCAGTGAGCCACGCCCCCAGCCCCTCACTGGGGGATTCTAGGCAGGGGCTTTACCACTGAGCCATGCCCCCAGCCCCTCACTGGGGGATTCTAGGCAGGGGCTCTAACACTGAGCCACACCCAGCCCCTCACTGGGGGATTCTAGGCAGGGGCTCTACCACTGAGCCACGCCCCCAGCCCCTCACTGGGGGATTCTAGGCAGGGGCTCTACCACTGAGCCACGCCTCCAGCCCCTCACTGGGGATTCTAGACAGGGGCTCTACCACTGAGCCACGGCCCCAGCCCCTCACTGGGGGATTCTAGGCAGGGGCTCTACCACTGAGCCATGCCCCCAGCCCCTCACTGGGGGATTCTAGGCAGGGGCTCTACCACTGAGCCATGCCCCCAGCCCCTCACTGGGGGATTCTAGGCAGGTGCTCTCCCACTGAGCTACACTCCCACAACTCCTCACTGAAAGACAAATGTCCTTCACTATGAGCCAGATACCAACCAGCCCAGTCCTTTACTATAATAATAATAATAATAATAATAATAATAATAATAATAATAATAATAATACTTCTCTAGCTACACTTTTTAAGGGAACCCCAATTTTTACAGCAATATCTGTTTCCATTTTATTTCTCAGGGGAACCTGACGCGTCCTGTTCTGTATGTCAGCCTTTAATGTTAAGTTAATGGTGAACTTATCCCTCCTGTCTCAGCATTCTCCATATTCTCCCTTTGACTCAATCTTGGATGTTTGCCTCTCTTACAAGTCTGGCTCTGCATTTTATGCAACTTAAAATAAGTTTATGGGGTGTTTCTGTGTCTCACGGCAATGTTTTTTTTTTACGTGTGCCCTTTTGTTTGTCTCTTTAGAAACAGAATGGCTCATAACAAGAGGTTATGTGTTTAAAGCTTACTGAGAGTATTTTATAGATCCCAGGGTATTTATCTACTTAAATACTTAAAGCATCCTGTGATCCCAGCTCTCATGAGACCATGTGGCCCTGCTGCACCCTCTTACTATATATATATATATATATATATATATATATATATATATATATATATATATATACATATACATATACATATACATATACATTATACATATATATGTGTGTATGTGCACATAAATATTGTATAAATATATATCATATATCATTTATCACCTGACTATATCCTATCTATCATCTGTCATCTGTCCATCCACCATATATCTGTGTCCAGCACCTAGATAGCTATTATCTATCTACCTACCTATCAACCTATTATCTATCTATTGTATGTCGTCTATTGCCTATCTGTCACCTATCTGCCTATTTATTTATCATCTATCAATCTAACATCTATCCATCCTGTGTGTTTGTGTGTATGTGTGTGTATGTATGTGTGTGTGTGTGTATCATCCAGACAGGTATCTGTCTGTCTGTCTATCTACCTATACCTGTCTGTCTATTTATCTGTCTATCTATGTAATATTGGTACCGCCACTCATTATTCTTTTTGCTGTCAAGTACACCACTGTTTGCCAACATTATATTTTGGTTACATTTGGGAGATATGCATGAACCAGCTATGAGCACTTGGCTTGAGTTTTGTGTGAATATACGTTTTTTATTTACTTTGATGCACACCCAGGAGTTGAGCTCCTTGGTCTTATGGTTTCTGTGCTTACCGTGTTGAAGAATTGCTAAATTCTTTTTTCCATTTTCCATTCCTTTGGCAATGCTCTCTCACTTGCAACTTTAATTAATTAATTAATCTTCTTAAATGGACTTTGAAGTCACACTCCTCCTACCTCAGCTTCCTGAGCGACAGGATAACACGCGTACATGACTTGGCACCAGATGATTTGAAAAGCAAACATAAGTGCTTGTATTTGACTAGGTAGGCCATTTGAGCTTTGCAATGTTGATGTTACTGAGGTGTTTTTTCCCCCTGCATTGAAGCGATCTGTGAGACTGGAGACAAAGACATAGGCAAGAAGTGAATGTCTTCATTGAGGAGGTCTCTGCTGGAGTGGGAGCTACCAGCAGAGTCCAAGTATGAGAATAACACACTAAATGAGAACCACCCCCAGATTGCACAGCACTGCCCTGGAATGATCCAAGCTGCTTTTGGTCTGGTTGCTAACCAAATACATTCCCATTTGTAGCAATCCCAGCAATAGACTGTGCACCTTGGTGTTTTGAGATGCAGAATGTCACATGACCCAAAGAATTGTTGGCTTGGATTTGCTCAAGGATGTCTCCATGCTAAGTTTAGGTCCTCGAGAGATACCGATGATCTATATTCGTGCTGTCCACAGTAGAAGTAGGACTTGGGGTGTAGCTCAGTGGAAGCATACTTGCCTAGAATGTCTTGGTGAAGGTCTCAGGGCCAAGACCAAGAGTGGAGTGCCTGCCTAGAATCCTCCAGAAATGAACTGGGTGTATGATTCAACAATGTAGTATATCAGAGACCCTAGTTCAATTTCCAGGACTCCGGAGTGTATGCTTGCCCATGGGCATGGATACCAATCATCTTACACCTTTGCAGCCAATGACAGCCAGAAGGTCACACTTCCCTAGCTAAGTAGTTCAACCTCCCGGAGCTCTGGTATGCATACTTCCTCCTCAAGGTCTTTGTGGAAGGATGTGACCGAAGTGACCATGGCTAGGGATCCACCCACATTCTGGGAGTGGAAGCTGCTTAGAGACCATTGCCATGGAGGGCTCCCTCTCTGTGTGTTGTGGCTAGCTGCCTCCTTACGATCTTTTTCCTCTTCTCTGTGATTTATCTTCGAACGCATTGTGTTTCTCTTTGCCATTGAGATGGAATTGAAATAAAACTATTAGGTGAAGACTCACAGTGAAATTAATCTGTTCTTTTCTAGTTCAACTACAGCAATATCCTCGACCACCCACCCATAACCTGGCCAGGTCCCTGATAGTTATACGGAGTCTCTGAGATCCTCGGAACCTTCCCCTTGCTGCAGACTTAACCTGACTGTAGTTGTCCTAAGGAGAAAGGGGAGATAGGCAGAGATAATTCATCTTATTTCTTGGTTTCCTCTTGGTTTTCATTCCTCCAAGTCTCTGTTTTTATGTTTACAGAAGTAAAGCAAGGGAGGGGGGCATTCCTATAGATATTCCGATGCAAAGCTCGGAGCTCAGCGTGGCCGGGACCTTTCTCTCCCTGTAGAGATATCCCCCACTACCCTATGAACTGAGTGCTTGAGGGGCAGCCCTGTAATGCCAGCACATGGGAGGTAGAGGCAGCAAGATCTGGAGTTCAAGGTCACCCTCATCTGCATAGCAAGTTCAAAGCCAGCCTGGGCTACATCAGGCCCTGCTTCTGGATACATAGCATATATATATATATATATATATATATATATATATATATATATATATATATATATATATATATATCCACACACACACACACACACACAGGATGTGTAAACTGTGGTCACAGTTTTTTGCTGTGCTAAGAAGTTCTATGCTGTATCCAGGAGAGGCGTTTTGAAATAACTCTCTCTCCTCCTTCCTTTCAGGCTTATCTAAATCCCTCGGGCTCATCGAAGGGTATGGTGGGCGGGGCAAAGGAGGCCTTCCTGCCACCCTTTCCCCCTCTGAAGAAGAAAAAGCCAAAGGACCTCATGAGAAGTATGGCTACAATTCCTACCTCAGTGAAAAGATCTCCTTGGACCGGTCTATTCCAGATTATCGCCCTACCAAGTAAGCTACAGTTATGCTCTGGAAAGGAGCTGGCTGGCTTTGTCTCAATGTGTGGTACTTCTATTTGTAACCATGGAGGGACCTGCCTCTTTCTCTCTGTCTCTTCTATAATCAGTCAATCAATGACTTTTGTTGCTTAGGAAATATTAGCCAAATTAAAAATAAAGTTAAGGACTGGTGACATGGCTTAATTGAGAGTGTTCTTGCCCAGTATGGGTTCTGGAATGAAGTCCTGGGTCCCATCTCTAACACCGTGGACACCGTGGCAAACACCCCTAATTCCAGCCCTGGAGAAATGGAGGCAGGGGTATCAGGAGCTCAGAACCGAGGTGGAAGGCCAGTGTGGGCTAAGCAGTTAGTTTGAAACCAGCCTGGGCTACATGATACCATTTCAGAAAATAAAAAGTAAAAATGTAATAAAAGCATAAAACAAAAACAAAAATATAGAGAGTCCTAATATAAAAGGTTTTAGGTTTAAAATATCACCATAATATCCTAACTTAAACATGGCAATTGTTGACATTTTAATGTCTATTATCTTTTATCTATCTATCTATCTATCTACCTATCTATCTATCTATCTATCATCTTTCCATAATCTATATCTGTCATTTACCTATCATTGATATGTTGAACTTTATTTTATCTATTTATTGATTGTGGAAATATTTTTGTATTGTATGTAGCTCAGCATAGCTCAAACTTGCTAGGTAGCCCAAATTGACCTCATTCTCATGATCAATCCTCCTGCCTCAGCACCTCCCCTCAAGATGTTGTAATTACAGGCATGAGCCTCTATGGCCAAGGTATTGATAATATTATATACTATCATGTACCAATATATGGCAAGATCAAAATATTATCTCTGAGTCTATTTACTAAAGAATATGAGTAATCGATGAACCAGCTTTGTCTTTTTTACTTGACATTGAATCACAAGCATGTGTGTAAATGTTTGTGTTCCTGTGTGTACACATGTGTTTAGTGGCTATACAGGCAAGTGTATATGCACATGTGGATGGCAGACATAGAGATCAGATCAGCTATCATTTTTAAAGATTCATTTTATGTATGTGCGTGTATACCTGTACATGAGAAGAGAGCATCAGATCCCATTACAGATGGCTGTGAACCACCATGTGGTTGCTGGGAATTGAACTCAGGACCTCTGGAAGAGCAATCAGTGCTTTTAACCGCTGAGCCATCTCTCCATCATCCCTAATGTCAGCTGTGTTCGTTCTCTCTCTCTCTCTCTCTCTCTCTCTCTCTCTCTCTCTCTCTCTCTCTTAGTTTTCAAGACAGGTTTGTTTTTTTTTTTTTAAACTGGGTTTCCAAGGGCATGCTGCCATGCCTGACACTTTCATGGGTGCAGGGAATTGAACTCAGTTCTTCGTGCTTTTACAGCAAGTGCTTTTTTACCTCCTGGGCCATCTCTCCAACCCCATAATCATTTACAGTGGCTCATTGTGTCTACAGACTGTCTTTGATGTTTCACAATTGTGTGTAAGGCTGATCAATCTCTTCTCGTTCCCATCTGTGCATTGGTTAGGTGCGTACTTGCAAGCTTCAAATCCATAGGAAAACTGTCTAGATGAGTCTAGATACTCATCGTAGCATTCTCTTTCAAAGAATTTTGGCAATTCCATTTTTGTGTTACTGGGTCTTTTTTTTTCATTATTCTTGGGAATTTCATACATATATACAATAAAATACGGCCATATCGACCCCCCCCCCCCATTTCCAGCCTCAAACTCCCCACTGGTGCATAGCTAAGTCCATGTGCCCAAGACAAAGTGACTCACCCACCCTTTGCAGTCATCAAATGCTAACAGCTCCCCCACCAAGGGTGGAGTTTGGCACCCTCCCCCCCTCCAATCTGGAGCTTCCAGAGTCCCTATTTACTATGTAGGAGCTCACTCTGGTTTCTCAAATCTCCATTTTCTTTAGATTTCCCGTGTCTCTTTATTTCCATTTAGAATGTGCCCTCGCTTGCAGTAGATTATTTCTTTTTTTTCAAATGGGTTTTGTGCAAATCAGTTAAGTATCCTGGTTACTGAGAAAAATAAATTCAAGATAAAGAAAATTATCTTAAATGGATTTAAAATTACAGCATTAGCCGAGAAACCCGTTAAATCTCTCTCCCTGCTTCTAATAAGTGCACATTCATTTTGAATCACTAGGAAAAATATACATCACCCCCGTTGCATGCTATTTTGTCTTCCTGGACTTGCGTTCTCAAAAAAAGAAAAAAAAAATCTGACGGTTTTCACTTCCTGGTGCTTTCTGATTAGCCTTTCTTATTTCCATGTTGGCAAATAAATATGGTCCTGTTTTTTGCTCTCTTATGAGACCGGAAAGACCTCCAACATGCAGTGTACTAGAAATGGCTCCGCTGGACAGAAATCGGTGAACATCTATTATGCACCCAGAGAATGTCCAAACCTATGGAGATGTAACAATGCGAAGAGGATAGCCTAGTCTGGGGAGGCAAACAGGCAGGCAAGGAGGTCCTTCCAGTATGAGGTAACGCAGATGGTATGAGACCCTGTTTTACAAATTTTCCTGGAAAGATCTGTTCTCTCGAGATAGGGAGACCTTTGTTGCTGTGGCAAAATATCTAATAAGAAGGCACTTTAAGGAAGAAGGGATTTGCTTTGGCTCACATTTTAAAGGTACAGTTCAATATGGCGGGGAAGGCATGGTGGCAGGGACATGAGGGAGCTGGTCACATTGCATCTGCGATCAGGAAGCAGAGAGAGGGAGAGACAGAGGGAGGAAGGAAAGGAGGGAGCAGGGGCGGGGGAATACTGATTCTCAACTCACTTTCTCCTTTCTATTCAGTACGGAAACCCCGTTTATGGGATGTCGCTACCCACATTGAGGGTGTATCCTTCCACTTCAGTTACCTCTATCTAGAAACTCCTTCACAGAACATGTCTGTGTTTTGTTTTGTTTTGTTTTGTTTTGTTTTGTTTTGTTTTGTTTTGTATAGTCATTTGGAAGGTCATCTAGGTGGTAATTGAGGTTAGCTATCCCAGGCCCTCAGAATGATTCCACCCTATTCTTGGTGGACAGTGAGTTTACTTAAGTTTGCTTACAGGAGCACAGACAACTACTAGTGGCTTCAATATCAAAAAACACACCTCCCTTCCCCAGCAACCAATTACGGCCAATAGATCCTCAAGGAGGGGCAGGGCCTTGTGAACCTCTGTCCCCCGAGACAACACCTCAGCCTCAATCTCTTACAGAGTCTCAGCTGCTGCGAATTCAAGGGAGCAACAGCCCATCATTCTTGGGGACCTCGGTCCACAGCAGCTGGGGCAATTGCACGCACAAGGTGTAAAGGGAACATCTGAGTATCTCTTGTTTGAGATGATATCCTGAAGCTTGAAGGATATATAGGGCAAAGTGTCTGAAGAGGAGCGGGGTGAGGGGGATAAAAATGGACCAGACCAGGGGAACAGAAAGCAAACTTTGGGTGGGGTTCTCTGCTGTAGAAAGTCTCAGTATCTTCTAGTGGAGCAAGCATACATTTACTTCTGGTTCCTTCTGAAGCTGCTAATACGATGGGAAAAGGGCACAGACCATGGAAAGGAAAAACTATACAAGACAGTTGGTGACATCACCCAACCCCTACCAGACTTCAGAAGATGGAGAGGGAGTGGATAAATGGTGGCCAGTTAGAGAAACTGAGACCTAACCTCCCACATGAGATGGATGGGTGGACATTCGATTTAGTTTTAATTCTGTAATAAATATCTTTACGAAAAACAATGTTGAGGAGAAAGGATTTGTTTGGCTTATAATTGCAAGGTACCATGCATCAGTTCAGAGAATTTAAGGTAGGGGACTCAAGCAGCTAGTTGTGTCACATTTATAGTTGACAACGAAGAAAAGGTAAGTTTTCACTTGTTCACTTGCTGGTGCTTCTCAGTGACTTTTATACATCTAGGGCTCAGCCCATAAAATACTATCACCCAAGTTCGGGATGGGTCTTCCCCACTTCCGTTAACAATCAAGACATCTGCCACAGCTAAGCCCATGGGCCAATCTGATCTATGCAACCCCTCAATTGAGATTTTTTTTCCCCTAAGGTGATTTTCCATTGCTAAGTCCATAGTTCAGACTATTGTGATTGGTAGAGCAGACAACTACAATTTGGTTAGAATCCTGGGGACCCACCATCACTTTAGCTTTTCAGGAAAGATATGAACAAATGTCTACTTATCACAGATAGGGCTATGTCGCCAGACCAAGGTGATGGTTCCACTGAAGTCCAATTTGGTCAACCTGTGAGTTTATTGGGCTTCCTTACAGATCGCAGGTGACAGGCTGCTTACAGGAGCATGAATGATCCCAGAGCCATAATACCACAGAAAATTCACTCCATAGTAGATGGCGACCTCATGGACAAACAATGCATCATGGATACCTGCCTTCGGTTGTTCAATCTTTTACTTCCTAAATGGTCTAGCATTTCCCAAGATCCCTTGCAGCTGGTGGTGAGGCAGAAAGAGTAATGGGTAGGATCCCAGGTGATGGCCCTAAGAGCCTCCACTATCTTCTGTTATGGAAAGGAAGGATGTTAACTCCGTTATTATTACCACAGACCTAGCTACCAATCATCTATCATTGTGGTATTTTGCTCAAGCTGTTGTCATGACTACCAGGCCAAGTACTATCTATATTCCCAAATGAAGTCAGGATGGTCATAGGATGCCTGAAGGAAAAGCCATATAATACCCAGGACCTGAACAGGACAGGACAGGACAGAACAGGTTTTTCTTATGACTGGATGTGGGTAGGAATGGAAGGATTATAGTCATATCCCTATTTCTGTTGTTCTAGTTTCTTTTCTATTGCTGTAGTGAACTATTCTGATGAAAAGCAACTGGGTAGCAAAGAGTTTATTCCATTGTACACTTCAAGGTCACAGTTCATCACCTAAGGAAGTCAGGAAAGAAATCCAAGGGGAGAAATGTTAAGAACAGAAACCATAGGGAAACAGAAACAAAACACTGCATGCTAGTTTACTGGCAGGCTCATACTTAGCTATCTTTATACAGCCCAGGACCACCTGCCTAGGAATGGTGCTGCCCACAGTGGACTGGGCCTTCCTACCTATATCAATTAATAACCAAGACCAATAACCCACAAATAGGCCAGTCTGATCTGGATAATCTTTGAATTGAGAGTTTCCTCTTATTCAGCTCCAGACTGTATCAAGGTGACAAAGCTCTTCAAGAAGACCGGCTCTACATATGGATAGTCATAGCCTATCCCTGTTCTTTACCCTCTGATGTCTAGTTTATAGAGGTGGCCTATATCAGTATATGCTCAGTGGGGAGGCTTTCCAGCTCTATGGCCCCTGTAGGCTCTCACAATGCTGTGTGCGAAACTTGAATGAACTACTTGCCAAAAACCAACTCAGCTTGAAGAAGAGGCTGATAGATGACAGTGAGGGACTCAGAATGACTGTTAGTATGGAATGCCTGTTTATACAATATTGCCTCACTCAGCTCTGGTTTGTGATCCATGTACATGTGTGTACATGCTTGTATTTGTGGAGGATGTAAGTCAAATCTCAAATCTCATTTCTGGGGAATTTTCCATTTGCTTTTTATGAGTCAGGGTCTCTTACTGGGACTATGGCTCACCTATTGGGCTAAGCTGACTGGCAAGCAAGGCCCAGGGATCCTCCTGTCTTCACTCCCTCAGGACTGGGATTGTAGGTGTGACCATCCACCACACCTGGATTTCTATGCGGTCACACTCGGGCCCTCAAGCTTGCCAGAAAAGCACTTTGCTGACTAAGTCATCTCCCCAGTCCAGTCAGAAACTAGAGACATAGGAGCCCCAGGCAACAGAGCAAGGAGTCTGTTGTCAGTGAATAAACAGACAAATCAACAATAGCAATGACAAAGCAAACCCAAACCTTAGTAATAATAACACACGGGATTTGAAAAAAAGCAGAGATCCTAGGCTTTACAACTATAATTGACTTCCAGGGACCATAGGGTGTCTTGGTGTTTACAAAATGAGGACATTTCTGTTATGGAAATAACCATAATCAAAAATAAATCCTGTAAGTTTAAAATTGAGCAGAAATAGGCAAGTCTGTGAAAAGACTGGGAAATAGCATCGAGGATTGGATAAGTCATTTGGATAAATAGGAGTTGGCAAAATTAGAGAGGGGAAACAAAAAAAAAAAAAAAAAAACCAGATCTGTCCGCCTGCATCGCCCCTCATCCAAGGCTTAGGAAACATGGTAGAAAAGGGTGTGTGAGGAGAGTAGGAGCCCGGAGATGGAGACATGTTGTAAGATGCTTCTGGGTGCACAGGAGTTCGCTGTTGTGTGCACAGGAGTTGGCTGCTGCATGCATGTACTTGAATTCACCGCGGCTGTGATCACCTGGATAGCAGCAAGTCAACAAAAAGTCCACTAGGCAGCGGTAATTAAACGCTTTGAGTTAGAAATAGAAAGAGCTCGGGCAGGACACAGATGCACACAGTTATACACACAGGCACGTGAGTGTGCACGGAAGGAGGCACGCGCATGCGTGTGCTGCTGGTCGTCCTCATTTTATGTTTGTGGCTTTGAGAAAGCGCTCTAACCAAAATGCAACTGGGGTGATGAAAGTGTTTATTCAGCTCACAAGCCCAGGTCATCATCTATCATAGAGGGAAGCCAAGACAGGAACTAAGGCTTGCTTGTTATTCCATACCGATTTACCTCTTACCAAGACATCACAGCCAAATATTACAGAAAAAAAAACATGAAGAAGTGTTGCTTACTGGCTTGTTTTCTTATGGTAGTACCCAGGGCCAGAACAGAGGTGGCTCCCCCCTCAGTGAGCTGGGCCCCCCACACACACACCAGTCATCAATCAGGAAGCTCGATTGAGGACCACAGACTTGGCTACAGGCCAATCTGGTGGGGGCCTTTTCTCATTAAGGTTTCCTCATTCAAAATAACTCTAGCTTGTGTCACCTTGACATGAGACTAGCCAGTACAGCAAACAAACTAAATTAAAACAGTGCTGGGGAGACGGCTCAGTCGGTAAGCACAAAGACCGGAGTTTACAGCCCAGCACACACAAAAGTCAGAAATGTTAGCACTCACACATCTGGAACTGCAACTGTCGGAGTGGGAACAGACAGACCTCTGGATTTTGCCGGCTAACCAGTTGAGACATTTGCTGGATTCTGGATCCAGTGAGAGACCTTGTTTTAAAAAGTAAGGTGGAGGATCATGGCAGAAGATATTCAACATATAGTATACACACACTCTTGCACACATGTGCACACACAGAACTTTTTTAAAATATAGCAATACCAAACAAACGAAAACAAGAAATAGTACTTTAGTCGTTATTGTTCAGAAAAACAGGGATTACAGAAGAGATACATGAGATGGTTTATGCTCTGGTTTAATAAAACTTCAACTAAACAAAATATGTTTAGAAAATTTCAGTGAAACTAAAATCAGCATGCAATACATACACAATACAAGCATAAAATGTGGGCTGACAAGCTGGGTCAGAAACTTAAGGCGTTTGCTGCCAAGCCCAGTGACCGGAGTTCCATTCCTGAAACCCACAGAGTAGGAGAGAATGAACTCCTGCAAGCTGTCCTCTGACTTACACACACATACACGATGTATATTACGTTATAGGCAAGAAAATCAGATACAGTGACAAATGTTAAAAATTTGATTTGACAGCTCTATTCTGTTCTCTGTCTTATTTATTTTTGGAAACTCTTTAGTAGGATAAATCTGAAAACAGCATTTGAGATGATATTGGAGAATTGCCCACAGGCCGTGCAAAATAAACAGAGACATGCTTTGCAAGTTTAGAATGTCTCATGAAGTGACCATATTAACCTGCGTTGTCTGCAAATAGTGCCCCCCTGTCAATGAGTAGCAAGGGCCTTATCCCTGGATTAGACTTCTCTGAAAATAAGTCGTGGGGTCCAGGAGAGAGAGAGCAGCCTGGGACTAGAACATTTTCTCTCCTCTAAGGAAGGGACCTCCCAGTGGGTGGCGTCCTGTGTTAAGTCCCCCCAAAAAGCTCCCACGAGGATTGTATTTTATGATCAGATTAAAGTGGATGGGTTTCATTATAGTTTTAAACGGAACGCCAGTTGCTTTAACTCTAGCCACACTAGGGAAAATTGTTCTCCTAGTAAATTCGAACGAAATCTTAGGTAGTCATAGAATTAACCCCTTGCTTCCCAAACCTCATCCAGAAAGATGGTTTTTCTGCTTTATTTTAACTCCGTGGCTCCCTCTCTGCTGCTGGACAGGTATTTTAAATTCCTCTGGATCTGAAACTGTCAATCTTTCCATTTTTTCATTTCCCGAGTGCTTGAAAGCCTGGGAAGATAGCGTCCCTCCCAATACTTATAAATATTCCATTCTGGTTTTGTCTTCTCTGATTGTCTCACACTTCGCTCCTCCATCCACAGAGAATTTATTGTAGAATGTGGCACAGGTTTGGGGGTTTTTGTTCCCAATGTCTGAGCATCATCATTATTATTTTTTTTAACAAAACGGCCTTTTCAGAATAATTGTGTAAGCAGCCCCCACTCTCTCCATGGGAGGAGAGGAATGCACTACATATGATGTTTCTTATATGAATGGTTTATCTCCCAGGTTGCATCTGTCTTCTTTTGGTCCTTATCTCTTTATTTTTTCTTCTCCGTTTTTTTTTTGTGTGTGTGTTTTAAAATAGATTAATAAAAATAGTTTCATGACTGAAGTCCCCTATGTGTCAGGGAGGAATGAGCCATATCTAGGTCTGTAGGATATCAAGGAGGATAAGAAGGCACGTGGGCTGTTTTAAAGTGGTCCGGGCCAGGTCCAGAAAGGGGAAGAGAAGAGAACAAGTGGTCCTGAGAGCAGGAGAGACCTGAAGAAAGGACCTTGACTGTGTTTCCCATTGTATCTTGTTTATTTACTTCTGGATTCAACACAATAATTGTGTGTATTCGTGGAGTGCGAGGTGATAATTGGATGTTTGTATATGTGATGATCAAATCAAAGTATTTGGAATTTTAGACTCATTAAACGTTGATCGTGTCTTGATGACATCCCCAGACTCCTCTTTGCTAGCTCTTGGGAAGTGTAAAATGTCTATGGCTGCCCACTGTTGTCCCGGAATACCAGCAATCCTGTATTGTGTAGTGCTGGGAATGGAAGCCAGGGCCTCAAACATGCGAGCAAGTGTGTGAGGAGCTGCATTCCCAGCACTTTAAAGCCGTGTGCGTGCACACACATGTGTGCGTCTATATGTATATGCATGAGTTTGTGTGTGTGTATGTGTGCGCGCGCGCCCGTGTTTGTGTCTTTGTGTATGCGCGAACGCCCGGACACCGTCAGAGGACAAAATCAAGTCTTGCTCCTCAATCTTCACCTTGCTTGAAGTAGAGTCTCTATTCTCCTCATTAGCTGGCCTTGTAGCTTCGGTGGATTCCCATCTCTATCTCCCATCTTGTTTTAGGCACAGTGGGATCACAGACAGGTTCTATAATCTACTATGGAGCCACATTCCTAACCCTACTCTGGGAAATCCTAGGCAGGTGCTCTACCGCTGAGCCACGCCCCCAGCCCCTCACTGGGGAATTCTAGGCAGGGGCTCTACCACTGAGCCACGCCCCCAGCCCCTCACTGGGGAATTCTAGGCAGGGGCTCTCCCACTGAGCCACGCCTCCAGCCTCTCACTGGGTGATTCTAGGCAGGGGCTCTACCACTGAGCCACACCTCCAGCCTCTCACTGGGGGATTCTAGGCAGGAGCTCTACCACTGAGCCACATTCCAAGCCCATCTTTATGTAACATCTTGGGATTGGAATTCAGATTCCCACACTTATGCATCGACCCACTAAGCTCTCTCCAGCCTACTTGACTGAAATTTTCTTTTTGTTATTTTGTTCCCCTATTGTGTATGTACGCCTGGATAGGCGCAGGTTTGCCTGCACATTTGAACCATGTTTTATGTATGGAAATCAGAAGACAACATGTGCATATTGGTAAAAATAGGAATGAAAAGGAAGGGAAGGGAAGGAAAACAGATTTCCACAGAATGAGCAGCACAATGCGGCAGCAAGCTGGATATGGGTGAAGAGGTCCGTGCCGAAGTTTCTAGCTTGAAAGTTGAATTTGCATGTTTGGTACTGGGGACTGAATCTCAGGTTTCCCATATAAACAGCAGGCACTGGAACACCGAGGCAACATCTAGTGTGATGGTCAAGCTTGGGGATGTACAGTGGAAGTGGTTTAACTAGCCAGGAGTGAGGATCCTCCCGTGCTTCCTATTTTGTGGAGTTCCCAAGCAGAAGATGGGACCTCTGCTTATCCATGGTTTCCCATGCTTACTATTCCATTGAGATGACCACAGGACGTGCATCTGTCCAGCTTCGTTCACTGTTTGCCTATGTGTGTGGGTGAGGTTGGTGACTCCAGGCTCCATTCACAGCTTTATAACACCTGGCTTCTATCCTTTGTCCTGATATACCACTTACGGGCTGGTGTATTCATTATCTGGGTGTTCAGTGGTCCCGTAATCTGGGGGAGGGACCCCCTTGGTATGGGGAAATCTCTCTGCTTAATAAAGCTATTGCCGAGACTCCTGTGCAGACTTTAACACCACGCCTCCCTGCTCAGACAGCCTGTGCGTTATTGATGAGCAATTCCTGCCGCTGTTATCTTCAGCCTCTCCTTTGGCCTCCTGTTTAATAAATCCTCATGTCAGGGTTCTTCAAAATTCATTTTGCTTCCCTGAGACAGGGTCCTTGTTCCTTTTATTCCTCTCCCCTGCAATTTCTAGCTCGTTGTATCCCAGCAGCGTCAGATGTGTGCACGGATGCGTGAGGCATCTATTGGATGCCATTGTGTTGACCTTGGTGGGTGCATGCGTGTAGGGGTTAGGAGTAAGGTCTAGATGGAGCAGGGAGGATGGAGTCATACAGGGATTGGCCATATGGATTAGTTGCTTGTCCTGTTACTGTGACAAAATGCCTGACGAAAGCAATTCAAGGAAGAAAGGTATATTCCGGGTATGACACAGGGAGGGTACAGTGTGTCATGGTGAGGGAGGCTCGGTCACAGGAAGGCGAGGCATCTGATCACAATGCGTCCACAGTTAAAAAGCAGAGAGAGAGAGAGATGCTGTTGATGCTCAGCTCACTGTTTCCTTTTTATGTATTCACGCTGGGGCCCCCAAATCATGGAATGGTGCCCCATATATTGAGCGTTGGTGTTCCCACTTCCAATAACCCAGTGTAGACACTCCCTCATAGACACGTCCAAAGGCATTTTTATCTGAATCACATCTCGAATGATTGGTGTGCTTTGGTGAGTTTCTTTTTGCTCCTTCTGCGCGCTCTCCCTCTCTCCCTCCCTCCTTCCCTTCCTTCTTTTTTATTTTCAGTACTGAGAGATTCTAGGGGGTTCTGGACAAGCACTCTTCAACTGAGCCACATATCTAGCCCCCTTGCTGGGGATTCTAGGCAGGGGCTCTACCACTGAGCCACGCCCCCAGCCCCTCCCTGGGGGATTCTAGGCAGGGGCTCTATCACTGAGCCACGCCCCCAGCCCCTCACTGGGGGATTCTAGGCAGGGGCTCTACCACTGAGCCATACCCTAGTCCCCACTGGGGCGTTCTACAAAGGTACTCCTGCCACTGATCCATGCCCCTAGCCGCTGGTTTTCATCTGGATTCAAAGTGACTTACAAAATGTGAGGCATCCTAACTACGACTTTCTCTTTCACAGACGTGCTCGCCCAGAGGGAAACTGTCCAATAAATACTTGCTGGTTGAAATAATAAATAGGGCCAGGCTCAGGAGCCTGTCTGATTCACTGAGCACAATAATTATTCCCTTTTATTGACTGCCTTTTATGTTTTTGTCACTGTGCTGCATGTTTTATTGATCTCATTTTAATTTAACCACTCTCTGAAGTAGCTGTTACCATCTCTGTTTTATAAATGAGGAAGGGGGGCCTGGAGAGGTTCAGAAGCCTGACTTAGGTCACACAGGTACTGTGAGGCCCTGGCTCAAGCCCACCTGCTTGTTTCGGGAGGCTATGCCCAAGGCTTTCAGATGCTGCCTTTCCCATCAGATAGCCTCTCTAAAAACTGTCATGCCTAACTTCTTCTCACACCTGCAGGATGGGACTGTCTAATCACTCTGGTATTGATAACTTCTGGTATGGTAAACTTTACAGTATTTATGGGACACAGTCCTTTATTCAGCTCAGGAAAAAATATAATAAATGTTACGTTTAGGGAGTTTTACAGTGGAGTTTATTTAACCAAGAAGTCTGTAATGATTAATCGTTTTTGTCAACTGGATATAAAATAGTTAAGGAAACATATCATGGGGTATGTGTGGAAGGATGGTTAGGAAAAGTTTAACTGAGAAGAAAAGATCCATCCTAAAATCGGTAATGCCACTCCAGGAGTTGGGATTCTGAATAAATATAAAAGAGAAAATGATCTGAGCATTAGACTTCATCTTTTTTTTCCTGCTGCTTACACTCTCTGGGGACACTGAGTTTTAACCTCATATGCCTTGCATATGAATCCATTACTATAGGAAACAGAAGTCTCTATTTATTAACTGACTTCAAGCTAATGCTGGGATTGACAGTGACAGTTATCCTTGTGTCTATAGACATTTGGTATGTGATTGTAGCATTGCAGGCTGTTGTGTATCAATTTCCTCTGAACTGATATATTATGTCCTGGAAGGGGATTCATTAAGACTCAGGGAGGCAACAACTTACAAGTCTCAGGAAGTTTCTGAAACTGACAACTTTGGCAAGTCTTAGAATTTGAAGGGCAGAAACTGTAGAGGAACACTGCTTGGTGGTTGTCTGATAGAGTTAGGCTTAGCTAGCTTTTTTTTTTTTAAGTTTATTTATTTGTATCCCAAATACTGTCCCTGTTTCTCCCAGTCCCCCCTCCTAAAGTGTCTTCTTCCTCCCCTTCTCCTCCCTTGAGAGGTTGGGGGCCCCCTATGTATCCTCCCTACCCTGTTGTATCAAAACGCTACAGTGTTAGATGCATCCTCTCCCACTGTAGCCAGACAAGGCAGCGCTCTCTCTCTCTCTCTCTCTCTCTCTCTCTCTCTCTCTCTCTCTCTCTCTCTCTGTGTGTGTGTGTGTGTGTGTGTGTGTGTGTGTGTGTGTGTGTGTGTGTGTGTGTGTCTGACCAGCCTGGGTATGCTCTTTGGTTGGTGGCTCAGTCTCAGAACCATCAAGGATCCAGATTAGTTGACTCTATTGGTCTTCTTGTGGAATTCCTATCCTCTTCAAGACATTCCATTATTTCCTCAATTCTTCCATAACAGTCCCTGACCTGTGTCCAGTGTTTGGCTGTAGGTGTCTGCACCTGTTTAAATCATTAGCTGGCTTTTTTTTAAATGAAGCCTAGGACCACCTACCTAAGGAATGGTGCCGCCTGTAATGGGCTGGGTCCTCTTGCATTAGCCAGCAATCAAGACAAGACAACCCCCACAGACACGGCCACCAGCCAATTCAATCTAGGCAGTTCCTTAACCTGGACTTTCTGTTCAGATAACTGTAGGCTGTGTCAAGATGGCAATTAAAGCTAACTAGGTCAATGCCTTTCTCTACCAGGCAATAATCAATAGATCCCAATGTCTGCAATCATGACAAGTATTTTATGTATAGAGACATTTATTATTTGTGGTCTTCAAGTACAGTGAAAATTCCTCAATCTGACAGTTGAAAGAAAGCCGTGGAGCATTGTGAAAGATGAGCTCTTTGGAAATGTCAAACTGGACAATAACTCAGGCTTCCAGAAGAATAGGAGAGACAGACTAAACTCATTTATTCATGGGAGCGCCATGTGTGTACTACAGAGGGGAGCAGGTACCTCACACTGCAGATGGTATGTTCTTTTAGTTAATTTAGAGAGAGAGAAAAATCTGCTCAGCCAACAGAGCTTTGAAGATGAATACAGGGGAAAAAGAAAAGATGGGGCATATGGAGAGAACATATTTGTTCTTGGAAAATCAGGAGAAAATGTTTAATGTCATCCTAACCTCATTTGCATAAAAATAGTCTTATGCATCAAATCAGATGAGAGTGAAAGAAAAGGATGTGACTGAACCCTACTGTTCTCAGTATCATATCATTACCAAGAGTATAAGTAACTCAGTTGAATAAATAAATTCAAAATTGTGTCGAGGAGATGTACTAAAATTATTGTGATTTAGGGATTCCTTCAGTGGTAGATGTTGTGATGATAACATGTGTGATATGTTTCCAGGGGTAGCACTTTTACTGTATATTTGACCCTTGACTTAAAATAAAAATAGCCTACTCTAGCTTCATTTCTGTTGCTCTGATAAAATACCCTAACTAGGGAAGAAATGGTTTATTTCAGCTCACAATTACAGTTATGGTGGGAGATTTAAGTCAAGTTAAAGCATCACATCCATAGCCAAAAGTTGGGAAAGAATGAATACATACATCCTTGTTTGTTTCATCTCAGCT